>NC_068982.1:97789563-97793888 GCF_001194135.2 Octopus bimaculoides
TCCATGATCACCGACACTATTAAAATATGTATAGTACATGAAGAGATTAAGAGAGGGAGAAAGAATAAGAGAGGGGGAGAGAGAAAATAGTAGCTAACGATCCAAATTACACCATTTCTCTCTTTCGCTCTTCTTCACTCCTCACGAAGGACAAGAACGGAAAATACTAAACTATTCTCTCCACAGTTACACTAATTAAATTGATTAAACTCTTATGTAACTCCCAAAAAGGATAAAGCTCCTTTCGAGTAATATAGACTCATGGGGCCGGTTTCCCGGTTTCTGTGGAGTATATATTCCCCACCTGGACGGGACGCCGATTTGTCGCAAGATTACTCATTTTTGCCAGCTGAACTGGAGCAACGTGAAATGAAGTCTTTTATTCATGAACCTAAGGACGCATAGCCTGGTCTAAGAATTGAAATCGCTGTCCAACAATTTAACCACAAAGCCACGTGCCTTCACTTATATAAACTAATTATTTCTATCATAGACTTCCTGATTTACCCTTTCCTTTCTATTCTTCTCAAGTCGATGCCATAAATTTTTATTATTGTTGCTGTTATCTAGCTTCAAGTCAGCCCTGATATATTTGACTCATGATTAAAACCGCTCCAGATGTGAGCCTCGCGTATTTCTTTTCAGACTCAATATATTAAGGACTACATTATCCAATGGTTCTTCTCTTTTTTAAGACAAAAAAGTGTGATTTGTGAATATTTGGCTTCTATTCCTTGCAGGTTAGACGACTACAAATAGGTCCTCCGTTTGCTTGACAAAGCTATTATTTCTGTGGTCGTGCTGATTGACTCTACCACACTGAGTATAGTTAAAAAATATATTAATATTTCATGATATGTACATATTTCATTAAATAGTTTATCAGTTAAAGCATTACGTTGTTGTTAAGGTTTCGAATGCAGAAACATTCAATTTTTTAGTAAAATTTTCTTTAATCTGTTTGAAACAATCGATGAAGGTTGATTTGTGTTACGACATGGACTAGAAGCAGAAAGCTAAGTTTTGTGTTTCTTGTTTTGTTCTTGCTCAACTCTTCCATCATATTTTAAAGTGCATAAATATCTATCTCTACAATAAATATATCCAAACATTACATAAATGGCCAACTCTCCTTCTTAACTTACATATATAATGTTTTTTCTTGCTCCCATAAACTCAATAATTGTTAGTAACCATACATCCATCGTTAATCGTACAATTTATTAACTGTACGCCAGACTACCGCTACGCATAATATCCAGCGTACTAAGAAAACAGTGAAACCACAACAATAAGTTCTCCTTAAAATGAAGAATAATAAAACGATAAAAATATCAAACTGAATAAAAAATTAATTATACATTTACAACATAAATGTAATACTGCTGCTCCTTAACTCCCAATATGGCTAGGGACAATGATACCGCCAGAACCAAACGAAACTGGGCAGAATATAATGTCAATACTCTTATGAGCACTTGGTTCACTTAAACAAACACAATGAAATTGATGCTAATATCTGCAACACGATTATCGGGAAATTCGTCTATCTCTTATGACAATATTCGAGACAAATTGAAAACAAAATTAAAGAAATCATTAGATGATATTACGTAGTTCGTAAACACGTGGAGAAGCTCGAAATAATGGTAATCATAAAGAAAACAACAACGTTAATGACTAATCTGACTTTATTTCAGACAGTCAACATAGCAGTAACAACAACATCCTAATTAATGTGCCAAACGAAATGGCCTGTACGTGATCGTTCTATCTGCATGAAATAGCAGCCAAATCTTCAAGTTACATCTTACCTTCATAATAAAAAGGAAAACATATTCAACAATGTAGTCATAAATAGATAAAAAAAAACAAATTGATCATGGCTAGAACGCTTATGGTCATAGGCCTCAATCGTCAATGAGCTGGTGTTAATACTAAATTAACACCCTGAAGAAGTTAGTATCACCAATTCTTTAGTAAACGATCCCAATTTAAGTATTCGTAGATAGCCAATAACTGAGACTATGAACAACCTTACCTCACATCACCTTCAAATTTACCCCCTGCTGCTGCAACAAGTCACCCCACTTGTAGTCTCTGAACATACTAATAATAGATACAAATACTCAACTCAGCTAAACACCAGTGATCAATAATTCATTATTGTTTTCCGGTCTCACAAATTTACTCTTGGAGCTTTTTTGAGACCATTCAGCTCTGATGCGAAAATACTCGAATATATTGAGTTCATGTACTTTCATAAAGATTAGTGTGTTTGGTACCTAATCCAGAGTAGATGGTGGCGCCTTCAACATCTACTATCAAAACTGATACATTAGCTGAAGAACAAATATTACCGGCCATTGTGCCCAACAACTAACTGAATAGTATGGTTTAGAAGCAGTTCTTAAATTAATCACAGGGAGTAATAACTCTCTTAACCTTATTCTGACAGATTTACTTGTTGCTGTCACAATTCAAGCATGGATCATAACCCAGTCATAGTAAGGCTGAATGTTTTGGAGTGCAGGGACAAATCATATAAGAAAGCATTATGATACTATAAAACAAACTTTCGGGATATGTAACTTCACCTTAAAATTGATCCATCGTTATGATATTGCATTAAATCAGAATAATTGCATAAGGCAATATAAAAAGACTAGTTCTGTATACAGAAACATTTAATCTGGAGGTTGAAACTCTCAAGTGAAATACAAGACGTATTCAACAAACAGAAGATTGCAAATTTTGATAAATTTTGATATTTTTAACCAAACGCGACGCAATTTATGAGTAATGAAACTCTCCCGAGAAAGGAAAAATTACATTTCATGACGTAAGAGAGATGTGAACTGGCGCCGTAGATTTATTTGGTGGCCGAATTCAAATGAATTCTAAACGAATAGATTATTTAGTTTTAAAAAGACCGCTTTCGGTCGTGAATTACTATGGGATTGCACCTAGAAAGTTCTCCTCCGCGGCACAAGTCCGGACAAGGTTGTTGATGAGAAGACCAGCAGTCGCCCATACATACCAGCCTCTCCTATACAGGCCACCGATGTTATCTAAGAGAAAGGCAAAGGCCGACACAGCTTGGCACCAGTGACGTCGCAACTCATTTCTACAGCTGAGTGAACTGGAGCAACATGAAATGAAGTGTCTTGCCCAAGAACACAACGCACAACTCAGACTAGGAATTGAACTCACTACCTCACTACCCAACGCTCTAATCACTGAGCCATGCTCCTAAGGCGCATGACTCAATATTTAGTATATCAATATTAATGGTAGTCTCTCGAGTTCGAGAAAGACGGTTCTAAAATTTCATACTGAACAACCTGCAAAGTTGATTTGTTTCTGGTGATCAGATGTTTGCACCGCACATTAGCTCACTCCATTCCTAAATCGTCATTACCTGTACAGGTGCACAGTGTACCACACGTCATATGTCGGAGTGATCGCAGAGCAACGCGAGATGAAATATTTTGCTCTTGAACACAACGCATGAGCCTGTCCAAGAATCGAACTCACGATCACGTAACCGAGAGTGCAAAACCCTAACGACTAGGCTACGCGCCTTCAAAATGCATAGTATACCGCTATATCACTGTTAGCGGTGACAGACCAGATGGTCTTTGCAGACCAAAATTTTGCAGTCCTTAAAGCATTGACTGTCTTGTACCTAGAAGCTTTTACAACCAGCAACGCTTGCAGCCCTTACATCCAGTAATTATTACAACGAATAGTCTTACAGTCTGGCTGCCATTTCGATATGTGTTGCAGCAACAGGACATGACTAATATTAAATTGATCTATCTATCATTCTATGTACACTGTCATCTACAGAATAAATTAATCTATATCGTGAACATAAATTTATTACTTTGCAGCTTGTGTTCTTACTGAAAGCACGAGTTGGCTGTTTTGTCACAACATATATCTATGTACACATACAACATATATCTATGTCACAACATATAATCTATGTACACATATATCTATCTGTCTATCTATCTATCTATCTATATGCTCTTTTTTTTTTCTTTTACTTGTTTCAGTCATTTGACTGCGGCCATGCTGGAGCCCCCCCCTCCAGTCGACCAAATCGACCCCCGGACTTATTCTTTGTAAGACTAGTACGTATTCTATCGGTCTCTTTTGCCGAACCGCTAGGTTACGGGGACGTAAACACACCAGCATCGGTTGTCAAGCGAAGTTGGTGGTGGCGGGGGGACAAACACAGACACACAAACATATACATACACATACATACACATACATACATATATGTATATATATATATATATATATATATATAT
>NC_068982.1:97794050-97796956 GCF_001194135.2 Octopus bimaculoides
ATATACGACGGCTTTCTTTCAGTTTCCGTCTACCAAATCCACTCACAAGGCTTTGGTCGGCCTGAGGCTATAGTAGAAGACACTTGCCCAAGGTGCCACGCAGTGGGATATATATATATATATATATATATATATATATCACACACACACACATAGTATATATAAACATATGTATATGTATATATATGTGCACACACACACATACATATATCGATTAACGAATGACAAAGAACAGAAGTTACGCAACCATTTTATTAACTGGGACACGTATGTATGTAAACATGAAAGGACAAAACATACATACGTACATTAGTGATTCTGTCTGCATATTTATATATATCAATGTTTCACTGTGTGTGTGTGTGTGCATTGTCATAAATGCTTGAAATGTGGAGTAGATGAAACAGCCGACAACTAATGAAGGGTCGTCCTTTATGTTGCTTGTCTTGTTTTCCATTTGTTCCTTCCGTCATTCGCAAAAAAAATTGGTATTCCATGTTTTCGTATCTCGTATTTCATGTTGTTTACGTTCTAGGACGTTCTGTACCCATATATGCATGTATATATACATATGTATGCATACATGCATATATATATATTATTTATATTATTATTATTATCATCATCATCATCATCATCATCATCATCATCATCATTATCATCATCATCATCATTATTATTATTATTATTATTATTATATAATAACAATAATCCTTGGATGGAATTTGTAAATATTTAATGCATCGCTACGCGCGTTTCCGCAAATTACATGTCTCTTAAGATTACAGTCGGTATTCCTGGAATGATTACAGTGTAGTCCGTTGTATCCGTGGGCATTGGGTTGATTATCTTCGTGGATTCATTTCTTCAGGCGATATAACACTAATGGTTCTTTAACAGAGGGTTTTTTATCCCTTTTGACCAGTTATTGAGTTATGTGGATATTTCTGTATGTATTTGCTGGGGAGGAGGGGAAGGTAATGGAAAGAGAGGGAAGAATTATAGGTATATGGGGATGAAGGTGCGTGTGGTGACGTTAGACTTATTTTCCTATTCAGATGTCATTTAAGGCATGAATTCTGATGTAACCAGGTCAGCCGGTACAGCCACTACAGCCATCATTGTCTGAATTGATAAGTGATACTTTCTTAGGATGACTTTTAATTATTTCTGGTGGTACAGTGGTATAGTGTGTAGCATCCTAAACTTTGGTTGGTTTATTTGTTTGTGTTCCTTCCTTGTTAAAGGCGATTGATGTCATTCCGTTTCGAACTGTTTTTTTTTTTCAAACGATGATCACTTCGGAGTGTCTATTAATCACATTTCCCATGGATGTGAGGACTTCCAGAGCTATATATATATATATATATATATATATATATATATATATATGTATATATATATCCCCATTGTTTTTCTTAAATTTTAATTAAAAGCATTACTTAAAAGTATTACTGTATTACTTTGGAACATTGCTTAAACAGCAATACAATTTCATGATTTCACTTGTATGGAGTAAACCACGCTTATAATTTTGTTGGCACTCCGTCGCTTACGACGTCGAGGGTTCCAGTTGATCCGATCAATGGAACAACCTGCTCATGAAATTAATGTGCAAGTGGCTCAGCACTCCACAGACATGTGTACCCTTAACATACTTCTCGGGGATATTCAGCGTGACACAGTGTGACAAAGGCTGACCCTTTGAATTACAGGTACAACAGAATCAGGAAGTAAGAGTGAGAGAAAGTTGAGGTAGAAGAGTACAGCAGGGTTCGCCACCATCCCCTGCCGGAGCCTCGTGGAGCTTTAGGTGTTTTCGCTCAATAAACACTCACAACGCCCGGTCTGGGAATCGAAACCGCAATCCTATGACCGCGAGTCCGCTGCCCTAAACACTGGGCCATTGCACTTCCACCACACTTATAATAATACTGGAGTACCCGAGCAGTCAATAAAGTCGGAGTAATTGTTGAAAAAATTACCCGATGACAGTTGATTAGAGAATGAGTTACTAAAACTGTCAAATTAACCGAACAAAATTATATTTGCCACTCCAAAAATACTATGCAGGTATGTTTCATTGTCCCATAGAGACATGCATACATACATACATGCATACATACATACATACATACATACATACATACATACATACATACATACATACATACACTGGGATATGTAACACTCTGCCTAAATCCCAATCTTGAGAAATTAGGCTTCTGAAAACCAGAATGGAGAAAGCTGATTCGAAGACTATAGATTCAGTCCATCTCTGGAACTGTAAAATCTGTAAAACTTTTCAGAGGTTTATCATTTAAGAATATATATGAACATGTTTAGATATAAAATTGTATGCATCAAAATAAATACATAAAATAAAACATACAAATCTGCACATATACATTACAGGCAAAAATACCCTGTTGATATATCTATGAAGGAGCCTTGGACGTAGGTTAGAGACTGGCTCTTTCTCTATTGGCAAGAAATCTTGAAATAAAACTGAACAACGACAAACATACATATATTCCCTTTATGCGTTTATTGTAGAACACAAGAAGCTTTATCAATTTATTCTGTATTTCGTCTTTAGTTGAATCTATTTTTCTAAAGTTGAAAACATATTTTGTCGAATTGTAAATAATTTACAGAATTCTACTAGCTGTATTTTCAAAATTGCTCTAATTTTACAAGGAAGGAGATTATATAAAACACGATATAACAATTAGATTCATTAATTATGCATGACAATGAATAATTAGCACTCCACAAAAGCACTTATAATGATATACATTTCTCTTTCATTCATTCTCTCTCTCTCTCTCTCTCTTCCCCTGTGTATATGTCTGTGTGCATGTGTGTGTGCACATATGTATATATATATATATATATATATATAT
>NC_068982.1:97797460-97801516 GCF_001194135.2 Octopus bimaculoides
GTAAAAAAAAAAAAAAAATAAATAAATAAATACTAATAATAATAATAATAATAATAATAATAATATTTTATAAGTTTAAAGCTTAAAAGCGATCACTGTGCAATGACTACAGAAAATATTCTAACATTGAGGTATATAAGCCCTCGACGGAAAAAAGTGGGTTTTCCGTACGTGTGGGACTCGAACCCACACTTCTGTTTTCGTGACAACTGTGTTACCATTACAAGCACACACACACACACACATGTGTGTGTGTGTGTATGTGTGTATGTGTGTGTGTGTGTGTTTTGATAAATACTATTTTACATTAATCTGTGGAATTATTATATTTTGTATAGTACAATGTTGTTGACAGTGACTTCGATGTTTCGGCGATGCATCGAAGTTAATCTTGGCTTTATATGATCTCTGTTAGATTAAAATCGTCCTCGAGGTGTGCGATTCTGAGTGGGGTGGTAATTAGGTTTTAGGCTGAGTTGTTATGGTGAGGTGTTTTGGAGAAATTTTTATTGATTAAATTTTGGGTTATGTTGTTTAGAATTTATTGATATATGTAGAGCTTTTTAAGCAAGTCTGTACGTTCATGTGTCCCTTTCTTAGGCAGGTCCAGTATTTGGAACCTAAATAACTGGGTGTCAACATTTTGTAATGGAATTTTTTAGAGGTTCACAAAAGAATGTAAGTCGGTGCTATATTATAGCTGGTCAGTTTCTTTAGTTCTTGTTGTTATTTAGGGCATTTCCTATTTTCATTTGGAAGGTGTATGTGTAGGCGCAGTTGTGGCTGTGTGGATAGGCGCAGGCGTGGTTTTGTGGACAGGCGCATGCATGGCTGCGTGCTAAAAAGCTTGCTTCTCAATCACACGCATTCTGATTCAGTTCCACTACGTGGCACCTTAGTCAGATGTATCCTACTATAGCCCTGGACAGATCAAACTCCTTGGGAGTAGATTTAGTAGACGGAAACTGGAAGAAGTTTGTCGTAATAGATGTGTATATCTGTGTGTGTGTGTGTGTGTGTGTGTGTGTGTGTGTGTGTGTGTGTGTGTGTGTGTGTGTATGCATATATATATGGGAAGTTAGGCGGTCAGATGTTAAGGGTGATGTGGTCGCAGAAATTGTCTGACAGCGGTGACAGGGTTCTCCTGCTTGTGTGGCATGGTGCAGAGTCCTGTTTCCAGACATACGGTCTTCCAACCCCACCCTCTTGATCCAGGGCAGTACTACCCACTCCAAGCACTTTATGTAGGCCTCCATGTAGAGTCTGAGGCCGTGTGGGAAGGTGAATGGAGGCATAACGTTGCCATCTCTAGTTATCACCACAAACACTATGATGTTGACTGGATGTTTGATTTTTATCATTCTTGGTACATGCTTTGGGGACAGGTCAAGCTAACGGTTGTTCTGGCAGAAATTTTTTCCGTCTGAGAAAAACTAAAGCATGTTCGATTGGAGGGGATAGTTGAGTTTGTTCAAACGCTTCGTAGCATGGTCTTACCTCTTGTCCTTGATGGCTTGGGACAAACATTGACCCTTTTTCATCTTGTATGAGGAATACCGAATGTCTTTATGCACTACATGCCTGATAAGAAACTCAGACACTTCCATGTTCCTGGCGATAAACTTGGTTGACTTGGAGAGATCACTGTCGATCATGACCTGGACCACACCAACAAATTCTAGAGCTCTTGTCTTATCAGAACGATAACAGTAAGTTTTTCGAGCTACCGCACCTTCGTAATCACCACTAGACTCATCCAACTCTTTCCGAATCCTCTGCACTGTCCTCATAATGACACCCAAACACTCTGAAATGTTCGTATTGGAGCTTCTGGTGTGAATGCCAAGCAGTACAGCACGTTGTTTTATATATATATATATATATATATATATATGTATATACGCACACATATATTTACTTACACGTATACACACACGCCTGTATACCTATATACTTACTTTCATTTTGTTTGTACAAGGATTCAAAATAGATATTAGCACAATTCGTTGGAAATTTCTTGCAAGAATTGCGATGAGAACACTTGTTGCGTGACTCCTTTCGAAGCAAGGTATGTTAATACATAACTGATTGCCCGAGTTCCCCTAACATTAATAATTTTTGCCTCTTGGCTAGCATTGCTTTGCCTGACATCAAGACGGATGTTACTAGCAAAGGTAATGTCTAATAAAAGACATCCTTCACATAGCATACTTGTCAGGCAAGTGATTTGATCTGTTGAAACTAAAACACTTACAACTTGGAAGACATATATTGTTTATTCAAAAACATGCAAATGCTGTTAAATTCACCTAAATATTTATTATTCGGTGTCAAAATTTTCGTCGCGCCATCTGCGATCTGATCACTGACGTGATTTATCCACGATATGGTAATTAATAAATACAAAGATTAAAATTAAGAAAATTAATATTTATTGTTCCTGTAGATATTTCTTAAAACCCTACATGCATACCATTGTGGAAGGTAATGTGTGTTGGCACTCCGTCGCTTAGGACGTCGAGTGTTCCAGTTGATCCGATCAACGGAACAGCCTGCTCGTGAGATTAACGTGCAAGTGGCTGAGCACTCCACAGACACGTGTACCCTTAACGTACTTCTCGGAGATATTCAACGTGACACAGTGTGACAAGGCTGACCCTTTGAATTACAGACACAACAGAAACAGGAAGTAAGAGTGAGAGAAAGTTGTGGTGAAAGAGTACAGCAGGGTTCGCCACCATCCCCTGCCGGAGCTCGTGGAGCTTTAGGTGTTTTCGCTCAATAAACACTCACAACGCCCGGTTTGGGAATCGAAACTGCGATCCTATGACCGCGAGTCCGCTGCCCTAACCAATGGGCCATTGCGCCTTCTGTGGAAGGTAATCCAAGTAAGCATTCTACCCATGGTAGATATGAAGATGGAGCCAGCAGACAATTTGTCAAAGGGCTCGGAAACCATATGAAGCTAGTTAAAATAAATTCATGTCTTATTTGATTTGGCTAAACTTGTGACATACAAATACAAAATGTGGAATAACGTAGATTCTCCCGTTTCCGTGACTAGAAATCACGAGTTACCAAGATGGCTCATGTATTATTAGCCATCTCTTGTAATATCAAAGATTCGAGAAACAACGCAGACAATGCGCAGCATTGCATAAAATGTGGAATGATGCGATATAGACACGAAATAATAATAATTCTACAGATAAAATATCAAAAAGGAAAACAAAAATGACTAATATAAATGATGAAACTGATTCAATACTTTCTAATTTTAAAAATATAAGAAAAAATATTACCTAGTTGACAGAAATTGTATTGCAATTTATCAATGATTAATCTTTCCTGAATCCTCCTCCTCCTCCTCCTCCTCATTATTATTGTTGTTGTTGTTGTTATAGTTGTTGAAGTTGTTGCTATTATGTAGGTTATTGCTGCTTTGTTTTATACGAGCTAATCTAAGTCTCATCTAGACATCTCAAGTAACGGCAAATTGGACGTTTTATTACGAGTGTCATTATGGCTAGCAATGATGCATTGAACGAAAACGAGACCAGAATCTGAGAATTAAGATTCTGTTGTAGAGCAAATTGTTAACGTTTCCTTCACTATCTCTAAACTGATATCCTACCTTTGCCTTCCTTAGTACTAAATTGAGGGGAATTAAACGTAAATATAGCACAAATATTAAAGGGAATTACGAGTCTCCCTGGTAGATTTCTCTTTTGATATTACCTTTCCCTAAGACAGTATCACCTGAGTAAAGATCTACTTTCCATTTTTTCATGCTGTAGCTAATTAACTCTCTTATGTTGTCTGCAATACTGAATGTGTAATTTTGTCATAGATTTTCTTAAAATCTATAGGCGCAGGAGTGGCTGTGTGGAAAGTAGCTTGCTTACCAACCACATGGTTCCGGGTTCAGTCCCACTGCGTGGCACCTTGGGCAAGTGTCTTCTACTATAGCCTCGGGTCGACCAAAGCCTTGTGAGTGGATTTGGTAGGCGTATATATGTGTATATATATATATATGTATGTGTGTGTATATGTTTG
>NC_068982.1:97801681-97802816 GCF_001194135.2 Octopus bimaculoides
ATATATGTGTATATATATATATATATATATGTATGTGTGTGTATATGTTTGTGTGTCTGTGTTTGTCCCCCCAACTTCGCTTGACAACCGATGCTGGTGTGTTTACGTCCCCGTAACTTAACGGTTCGGTAAAAGAGACCGATAGAATAAGTACTAGGCTTACAAAGAATAAGTCCTGGGGTCGATTTGTTCGACTAAAGGCGGTGCTCCAGCATGGACGCAGTCAAATGACTGAAACAAGTAAAAGAGTAAAAGAGTAAAAGAGTATACTTCTTTTAAAACTACTTTGTCTACGCATTAGGTATCATGCTTTCTCCTAGCGTTCTTCCTGCAACCTTTCTGGAAGTAGATTCTTGCTGTCAAGGTGCTCATAAAGGCCTTGTGAGAGCATTCCTGTCAACAGTTTCTACACTAATGGTAAGCAAGTGATTAGTCTATAATTACTAGCTATATTGCCATCACTTTTGTCTTTCATAAGGAGTCCTGTACGTCTAGTAATCCAGTTACGTATGACTCCTCTATTCAAGCAATCCTGAAGTTGTAAACCTCAGTCTCTCGTGTAAGTTACTAAATTTCTTCAGCCAGTTCCCTTAAAGTAAATCTGATACTGGGCCCTTTCTATCCGGCATTCTTCTTACACTGTACTCATTAACGCACAAGTTCGTTTTAGATCTGGCTACTTCTCAGACTTTTTCTTCACTAACCTTCTTTAACCACACTGCATCTCCATTATGATTAACTGGCTTATTCCAAATTCCCCGTGAGACCTTTCTTGCTTCTTGCGCATTAAGCTTCATATCTTCAGTAGTTTCTTCTACACTATTTATTTGGCGATAAAATCTCCCTTGCTCTGTTGATACTGATCTATTCTTTTCTACTATCTGACAAGCTTACCTACTATTGCTGCGATACGCTGTTTCACCTATTCCATGATCATTTGAAATCATTTCTCATTGACTAAATATTTTTCTCTGAAGAGAAGATTTAAATCTTGTGCTTCCTACCATGTTCATTTACGGCAGTAGTTCTCAAATGAGGTCCATATGGCCCCTGAGGGTCCATAAAAAAAATGGAAAATTTTGAAATCATTATTATTATTATTATTATTATTATTATTATTATTATTATTATTATT
>NC_068982.1:97803027-97805944 GCF_001194135.2 Octopus bimaculoides
CATATGTGCGCGACATGGTGATCTCATATCAAGATAAACAGCGCATGACCATGCAGGTGAGGCCCAGTTAGAATTTTCTTCAGGTCGAGTAGCCCATCCCACTCAAAAGGTCCCTGAAAAGGAGTTTTTAAGAATGTTGAACAAAACACTCATGTTTCCAAAAGTGAATTATCCAAACCCCAACACATGGCTATGATGCTCCCCCACTACTTCTGCTCGTGATTAGAAATGTACATATAGACAACCACTAAGGGTCATGCTCAACTGGTTAAGGTCAAGCAACTGACAAGCAAATCTGTGGTATTAGCAGAATATTTGCTGTAGCCCATCTTTTATACCAAGACAAAACAATGTACATGATAACACTTCCAATCAATTAAGTTCAGAAGCCATGAGAGCCACTGCCTGGTACTGCATCCGGGCATTTATTATTATTATTATTATTATTATTATTATTATTATTATTATTATTATTATTATTATTCAGATATGGAATATTGAATATGGGACCATAATAAGGATATTATTGAGTCACAGAGGTCCAGTGTGGCAGATCGCATGCCAAGGCGATCTATTATTGTCTACATCACAAGATATGACAGTAAGTTGACTTTACATAAATGAATTAAAAAGTGACACCTATGTAATGTTGTAGGCAGGAAAAGTTCGATGAACCAAGTTTATCCATGCGATCAGTAACTAAAAACTCCCTCAATGGGTATCTAGAATGTAAAAACAGAACAAGAAGGAAGGAAACTCCAATAGAATCACTTAGTTGACTGTTGGCAAATTACAGAATATGCTAATGAGACAGGATTTGGTCGTAAATTCAACTGATGAAAGCAACAGATTGTTCCGGGCTTAACAGACCTCTTCAATGACACCTATTTTACTTATGTTATCTATCTATATATCTATCACTTCAAACATACATACATACATACATACATACATACATAAATATATGCTTGTATACATACATACATACATACATTCATATATACATACGTGTACATACACATATATATGTATTTATGCACACGTACGTTATATATATATATATATATATATATACATAACTGGGTACATGACATGGCAAAAGAACATGGACAAAATGATAAACAAGGTACAACAAACAAGCAAGCCACATAGAAACATCTCCTTCATCAGCTGCCACCATTAAAACACCGGCGTTTCGAAGAAATGAAGGCAGTACGCATCGTATATATATATATATATATATATATATATATATATATATATATATATATATATGTATGTATATAGGTATGTGTGTATGGATAGATGGATGGATGGATGGATGGGTAGAGAGATAGATTACACTTAGCAGAATAAGGAGATTTGGGTGCACTGAAGAGGTCTAATAAACCCGGAATATTCCTACTGCTTTCAGCAATTGCTTTAAAGATTAAATCCTGTCTCATATACTTATCTTTAATTTGCAAAAAGTTCAACAAAGTGATTTTACTAAAGTTTCCTTCTTTCTTCGTTCGTTTTTAAATTTTAAACACACCTTGAGTGGGGTTTTGTTTTTGTTTCCTAATTTTTTAAACTTTTATCTTTTATTTTTTTTAGTCATTAGATTGCGGCCATGCTGGATCACAGTCTCGAAAATTTTTTTAGATCGACCGCAGTACTTAATTTTGTTTGCTATGCCTGGTACTTATTCTATAGGTGTCTTTTGCCAAACCGCTAAGTTACAGGGACGTAAACATACCGACACTGGTTGTTAAGCAGTGGTGCGAAACAAACACAGACACAAACACTCACACATGTATGTATGATGTATGTATGATGTATGTATGTATGTATATTTGTGTATATATGTATGTATATTAAATATAGTGACACTGATTACGAATATCAATTCGCCAGTTGGCTGAAAGATCAGATCCTCTCTTATAATCTTTCTATATTTTCCCCAAAATATTTCATTCACTAACTTTTCGATTTATCTCCCTTGTTTATTGTGTTTAAGATTTAAGAGCTCATAGAAGGAGTACTTGTGTACTAATTAATTAGTACTTGTGTACTAATTATACTAATTACAATCTTAGTTAACAGACGACTTTTTTTTTGAAACCGTAGGCAATGAGTATTTATTATGTAGAAAGTTTCCTTAGTCGTATCATTGTTATCATTAATATAATGCACTTAATATCATTTTTTAGTAGGATTGCTTTGAATTTATAGCAACATACGATTTTACTGTTGTTGCTATTGTTGCTGTGGTTATTGTTGTTGCTGTTGGTGTTGCTGATGTTGTTTTTGTTGTTTAGCCTCAGAACAAGCCAAAAGGATTTCCAGCCATGAGCATATCGTCTGTTATTTCGGACGTAGTATATCGAAACTATAATATCCAATAATGAGTCCATACCTAAAAAAAGAAAAAAAAAATTTAACTCCTTTGTGGTTTTGAAGATATCTAACTGCTATTTCAGACTATTAATGTGACCACGTAAAGTCTGCCTCGTTTACGTATGTAATTGACAGAATAATATTATTAATGGAGTTTTGAATGTCTTATTATTTAAAACAATATCAGTTTGTGTATAACATTTTAAGATAAACTGGTTTATCATAGGTAACAATACGTAAACTTCAGGTTTGAAGTAAACAATAGAAAACAACGTTGCATGTAAGAAAATGACTCCTGCAGTTGTCTTTGATTAATTATGGCATTGGTAAATGTTAGTTTTCGTAGCACGATTCTCTTTCATGAAAGCAAATGAAATTGTTCGTATGTAAAATCTAAAAGGATAGCATTTACTAGAATTCGTGAGAACACACATGCATATATATGACAGTGTGTGTGAGTATGTGCATGCATGTATATATGCATATACATATATTCATAAATAAATATATGCATACACACGCGCACACATGCATATAT
>NC_068982.1:97806037-97807737 GCF_001194135.2 Octopus bimaculoides
ATATATATATATATATATATATATATATATATATATATATATATATATATATATATATATATATATATACATAAATATGTGTGTATACGTATATACACACATGTACACATATATGCATATACATATATTCATAAATAAATATATGCATACACACGCGCACACATGCATATATGTATATATATATATGCATGCGTGTGTGTATGTATGTGTCTGCATGCGTGCGTGCATGCATGTGTGTGTGCGTATGTCTCATGAATTAAATACCTAACACCATTCGAAGAAAGTTAGAAGTATGAAGAATACAAGTTTTCCAAAGAACTGAATATTTGTCGAAATTTACTTCGCAAAAGCATAAAAAAATTTGAATGGACGATGGCATATACAGAATGGACGATGGCATAAACAAGAACTTGTTAATTGATAATGTAACTAAGAGATTAAAAAAAAAAATAACAACATGAAAAGTTACAATGACATCAACGAAGAAGCTAAGTTTATTGCGAAAAAGAAAACTTAAGTTATGCAATGGAATGGAATGTTTAAACGAAACAGACATTACGAATAAAACTAGACGTATATTAAGAAATCCAGTTAAGTTATAAATGGGCTTAATGAGCAAAAGTACTAAGGAATATAAACAATATTTGGGAGAGAAATGTGCTCCAGCAGGGGGCTTTCAACAACACAGTTCTCAATTCTTTCAGAGATGTTAGAAATACAGTAACACCTCACTTTATGAGGAACCGCCTTGCGAGACCCCAGATTTACGAGTTTTATTTTTCAAGCACAATTTCCCAATTTTGAACGAAGTGCAAAACTTTCTACTATCATGACAAATGCTTCTGTGTGTTACTGAGAAATTTATAAAGAGCGAAAATAAGTGACTTCTAAGCAAACTACTCTAGACTTTTTTTTTAAAGAAATCTACAAGTCTGTCTACGAGTGCTTGGGAATCAGCAATCGCATCTACAAGTGATGACGTGCGCGAGTCTAGAGTGAGTGAGTGGATACATCACCATTGATGAATCGGGTACTGAGGCAATCACCTGCAACTAAATAAAACCTTACACTTTGATAAGAATCGCCTTGTGCCAAGAAATGTGAACTTACGCACCTATTTGATGTTTCGGTGAGCTTTTATAACAGCACCGACCTTGACAATTTAGTCGGCCTGTACATATCTTTTATCTTTAACTTTTATCCATGACGGGACACCACAAAATATAGCGGTATCAATTTTGTCAGTATTGATACAACCCTGTACAGTAATTTCTTACTTCTCCCCACATTCACAAATGCACGTGCGCTGGAGAGTAACGGCAACAACAAATACACACAGGAAAGAAGAAGCAATTTAGCTTCAATCGCCAATGAAGTACATCTCAAAATTGTCATCATCGTTACATGTAACAACATCCACTTATAATTTGCAGAACTATACACGAATGTCTTCATGAAATAAGACTTGCATACAGTTCTACCGATTACATCGGGGCTATTTTTCAAAATGCCTCATCTCCGGCGCGCAAAATTCCGGAAACAATTCCGCAGAAAATAATTCACTGCAGTATATGTTGCCGGCTGGAGAACATAACTATTTAAATTATTATTTATATAGATAGAGTGATAAATTAAATATTAATTCAATTTAAAACCAAGTGGCCTAGCATATAAAAAAATTTGAAAATTCAGAAAAAATT
>NC_068982.1:97808500-97819530 GCF_001194135.2 Octopus bimaculoides
TACATGTTTCGGTTGCTTATAAACCTTATCAAAAATATGTGCTTAAATGAAATATATAGAGAAGAAAGATTATTAATAAAATAAACTTTCATAGTGTACTTTTCTTTTTCCTGTAAGAACACGTGATAATTTCCATTAATTTTCGTAGCATTGCTAGTAGTAATTTCAGCTGTTGTCTGTGATGTTAATTAAGTAGTGTGGTCAAAATTGTTTTCAAATGGAGTGGCCGTAGTAGCCAAATAAGCAGTAGTAGCAATTATAGTCATCATAAAATTATCTCCCCTGAGGTCTTCACAGAAATGGATTTATTTAATCTTTTATCTTTATTTCTTATGAATAATATACATATAGTTTCAGTGTTCCCACTTTAAAGAAGTTAAACTCAGTCGATACTTTCTTATGAAATGTATTTCCTTGCTAATGCGTTCATTTTGGCTAGCACTGTTTTTGAATTTGTATAATGGAAAAGTTGTGAATTTGGGATATTTATTGGATGCACATCTGTCTATGTGTTGGCTGACAGATATTTTCCTGTATTCCGGAATTCTAATTTGGGATTGTGCGCCGCCATCCTCTGACGTAGGCTGTTTCTTATTTTTTTGTGCGTCCAATATATTGCCGTTTGCATCCCGAGCATGTAATTAAGTAAATCAAATTCTCCGATACACATGTAAAGTTAGTTTTTATGGTAAAATTTTGGCCTTGTTCCAATCGGTATTCTGATCCTTCTATTATGTTGATACAGATCCCACAGTTGGGCCTCCTGCACCTTTTTACTGTTGGCTTTGTGGTTATTGTTGAGTGTAATTTAGCCTGGGTTAAAATCCTCTTCATTGATTTTGGCTGTCTCTTACTTTTGATGACGGAGTGTGTTTGGAGGATTTGATTCATCTTTGAGTCCCTCTTGGGTAGAGTTGTGCTATGGAGTATAGTGTTGAAGGCCTCATTGTTATGTGGGTTGTGTGTGGAGACATAAGGCAGGGTTTTCAATTTTTCTTGCTTCTTGTGTATTGGTTGTCTAAGTTCTTGTGTATTGAATTTAAAGACTCGTTGGATCGTATTGTCGATTAAAGGTTGTGGGTAATTCCTATTGATGAGTGTAGTTTTTAGTTCTTGGAGTCGTGTGTAACGGATGTTTGTGTCTGATAATATTGTGCATATTTTCTTGGCTAAACTAAAGGGGATATTCATCCTGATGTGTCTCGGGTGGCAAGAATTAAAAGGCAGGTACTGTTTCGAGTCCGTAGGTTTGTAATAGATATCTGTCTCTATCTTGTTCCCGACTTTCTTAAAAAGCATATCTAAAAACGGTAGTTGATCCTGGTTATACTCTATCGGAAATTGGAGGTTTTCATTTATTCCATTTAGAAGTGTTTTGAATTCATTAAGTTTTTCTACACTTTCATTCCAGAGGATGAAGCACCATCGAGATATCTTTTCCAGTTGTTTTGAATGTAGGTTGAAAAGGTGTTTCCATATTTCTCGAGCGTTTTCTGGTATAGTTTGATTTCGAGATAGACCATTACCAGGTTCGCAAAAGAAGATGCATTCCGTGTTCCCATTACTGTCCCTGATTTTTTATGAAGTAGGTCATTATTAAATATGAAATAATTGTTCTCTAGGATAAATCTTAGTCCTTCTATTATGAGTTCTTTTTCGGGAAGTGCGTACTTTAAACTTGTTACACAAAAAGTACGAAAAACTACACGTGCAAAACAATTTGACAACAGAAATGAACTGACCGGTACCCTATGAAAATGATGACCGTCAAAATAAAGGGCCGGACGTTGTTCCTCATGTCCCGCAAATAATACCAAAAAGGCATAAACAGACACGCGAGGAATATATTTCAATCCTACACGCTTATTTTACAGCAGTGCTCTACCCAAAGAACGAAAACTCAACAACATATACATATAAAATATGGAAGAAACATAACATAAATAAAGACTTGGATACAGCAATGGACCCTAATAAACTAGCTAACATTCGAAGATATATTCTCAAAGCCAAAAAAAAAAGATATCAGAAATAGAAATAGAACAATTAAAAGGAAAAATACACCAGGAATCTAAAAACAGAAACAATTCCTACCATAGTAGGCGCATTAGATATGATAAAAAAAAATATTCAGACAAATACATCACAAAAACAACAGGACTTACAAATATATATAACATACAGAAAATTGCACTACTGGGCACTGTACACATCCTACGCAAAACACTTTCAATACAGTAACCATAAGAGTATCACAGCAAACCACAGCACATACCCAAGGCGCACAGAGCTGCGCTCGGTAGTGAAATGAAAGCACGTTATAAAAATAAAACTACTGAATAATAATAATGATGTGTTTGTGTTGTGCGCTAAAAGAAGCGCATTGAACTAGTTTGATTTCCGCTTAATCTTTTCGAAATCAGCTCATTCTCATAAGAAAGAAGAAACAGAAAAGACACATGCACTTTATATATTTTGCTCTCTTTCTCACAGTATCAGCGAGATATTCTGTCAAAATATCGGTTGATTTTCCGTATTCCTCCATTTGTTTTTCGGAAAAATTTTAATCAAAGAAGGAACAATAATTTAAAAGCATAACAAAAAGGATGCTGATGATAATTGTAGAATTGTAAAATCTTAAGAAAATTTAAAGCAGGATTTTCAAATTTTTCTCGGGTGAATTTAATGGCAAGTCAGCAAAATTTAAAAACGCTTAGCGCTGAACAAAGTACTAAAACAGACTAAGAGTCAGCAGATGGATTGGGTATACAGTTTAATTTGATTTACGAGATTAATTTGTTAAAATAACACGAGAATAAAACTGGAATAAAAAATATATATATAATGGAACGTTTCGAATTGCAACTATCAATCAAACGGGTTTAAATATGATGTGCTGACAAGGAAATAACTAGAATCTTACGTCGTTTAAAACGATAATGCTACTATTGGCAAGAATCACTTTCTCATTGCCTTTTACGCCTTCTCTGTCTATGAAAATCTTCAAGTGAAAATCCTCAAAAATATTTTAAAATGACTAGAATGTTATTGGATTTTGCGATGAATTACTGTGAAAATCAAATTAAAACGAATGCATGTTAAGAATTAATGACAAATGCACTTAGGATGTGAGATTGCTTTGGATGAGATAACACTATTTCGTAATATGTAATCAGAAAGATTTTGATACTCATTAACTGCATCCGTAATCATCCTCATAAGATCCATCGCTCAATTATTATATAAATTTGGAATAAGATGATGGCTTGAATTTGGTCTAATTGCCTAATTTTCTTGTTCCTATTTACATCGGACAAAAATCCAAGTTGGGCTAACTATTAATCGACAATGAACGTTCAGATGAATTTACTTGCACTTTTGCTGACCTATTTTTAAGAATAAAAAGGGACTGAAACAAGATTTAATCTGTTAATTTGACAGATGGAATTCGCAGACCTCATTTAGTGAAATCGGTAACACGATCACCTGGCAAACAGTAGATGTGTGATTTGACACCCGTGAACGGTTCTGTTCTTTTTTCAGTGTCTTAGGCTGTATTTGTAAATGTCTTAAATATAATTCATATTAAAAGAAAAAACGAAAAAGAACCGTTACAGCTAATTAATATTAATTTTCTGAGGTTTGCTTCTCATCATAAATCGTTGAATAATTAAAAGAAATCCCGCGAGTTTGAAGTTACGCAACTACAATTGACTGAAGCAATAGTCGAAAGGCCGGAAGTTCATTTTCGTGACCAGCTGTGTTAATTTCAGACAAAGATTAAGTTGAATCAGTATGTAATATATGACTGGTCAACATAGTATACGCAGTTTATTTTCAATTGAAATAAAATTATTCTTTTCTGAATGTGTTTGGGACTCTAATTGCAAATATACCTTCAGTTTTTCTTTAGTATGTCTAGGTTTTTTAAAAATATAAAAACTTTCTTCTGAAATTTATTTGTATTTAAGATATACTAAATAATCTTTGAAACGGAAATTGTCTACTTCTTAAGCAGCACAGCGTAGAGTTGACTGATAAATTCCTATATAATTAACTTTAATTTTATTTTTATATCATTTATTCAATTAAATACATCTGTAATTTAAGAATATATATTATATGTTTTTTAAGGTGCTATGAATATGATTTTCTTTTGTAAACTTGGTCAGGGTGATCATATATAATATTCAACAGGAGTTACCAATTATTCCTTCCTTGCTCCTCACATACTACACCAAGATTTTCTGGAAAGAAATCTAGATGAGAATGCAAGAAATATAATTTTAACGACGTTAGACTGGCCATGCCTTTACAGATATTAAAAAGGTTCTCACCTCTATATTATTCGACAGAATGATTTTGCTAACCATTTAAAAGTCCGTCAAGCATTTTAATTCCAGTGTGTTGAAGGTGATTTTCAAATTTAATATCTTCCATAATCTACTTCATTTGCAGCGCCACTAAAATTCCCTCCTTTAATTTTGCATTACTCAGATTTAGGATTATTTTTAGAAATGCATTGAAATGCTCTTAGACTGAATCCACCCACTACTTCAACAAAATTACTAACTGTACCAAATATCTTCTTTAGGTTAGCTCAAATTACAAATTGGACACTAGTCTTTCTTGAAATATATATTGATTATAGTGACCAGACACGTATCGCTATTCTATAGATATAATGTACAAAAGTATTTTGTAATCAGCATACCAGTAACTTTGAGATTTCCACAAATATTCTCTTGATAAACTAATGTTCTATGGTGTCATACAATATATCCATAAGATAAGAGTGAGTGGCCAATGAGGGCGCATGACTTTACTTTCCTTTATGCAGTAGCATTACTGGCAAATTTTGTGAATAAACGAAAAGGTGCAAGTCAGTATATGTATCTATGACAAGATTTTTTAAAGTTTCATTGGTGTCATTACAATAACAGAATGGAACATCTACTGTAAAGCTTATTAGTAAGGTAAAATTTGCTAAGTAAATTGCCTTCCATCTGCGTGAAAGCGGAAAGCTCTGCATTCTCTTTAGACAGTCTTTCACAATACCATTCAAATGTTGATGAGTAAATAATCTTAACCAATTGCACTTCATCACTGTCCATTTCATTGTCTATGGAGCTAGTCCCTCATTTACGAAAAAGGGAAACCCGGTATTGCTTCATTATGTTGAACTGATGGGTTACAGGTTTAGATAAACCCAGTTACGTTAACAGTACAAAAATAGCAGTCAGTAAGAACTCTTTGCTCTCTATATATCATGAATATTGCATCAGTCTTTTCCACCCACTATTCCTGGTCGTATGGTTGTGGTACAGTCTTCAGACACCTCCTCCATAGGATCCTATCGAAAGCAACTGGTATGCTAATTACAAAATACTTTTGTTCCTTATGTCTTCTGTTGGAAAGATTTGAAGAATCCATTTTGCGATTCTTTCTTGCTACATTCTAATCGTAATTATGAAAAAAGAAAACGAACAAGCATTGACTAATTTCAAAAATCATTGGTACTATTGAAAATCCAAAAGATAGTTCTGAAATCAATATCAAGAATATTTTCTGGTCCATCCAAAATAACTTCTAATGAAAATCTTTTGTTGACTTATGTAAGAAGTGGAGTTCATTTTGATCCAGTAAGAGATTCAGTTTTTGAAAACTGCTTCATATTCATTGCTTATTTCATTATGAGTTCTCAAAAATTAATGACAGCTGTAAAGTAAAATTACTTTTTGCTATTGAATATGATCACTATGGTAATTAACAAAATATTCACGGGACTTCAAACTATACGAGAGTGAACTATCTACAGTCCTTCCTATTCAGCAGTAGCGGCACAAAAGTGTATAAAAGTTGTTACGATAAACAAAGTTAAGAAGACATCAGGCGATGTTAAAACTTGCTTTAATATTGTCAATCGTGATTGACAAGCCCATTAAAGAAAAATTAGCTTAAATGCTTAATAGTCTTCAACCATCAAAGTATGCAGATCTTTCTACCTGAATATTAACAAGACTGAACAGCGAGCAAGTAAGAGAGCGCAACCAGTATCTCTCTACTAAATGTAGATGTAATTAGATTTGAGAAATCATTATGGAATAGCTCTGGGCAGAAATATTAATGAAATTAGCTCTAGGATAGACAGCATTAGCATAGGGATCTGAAAGTTTGTTTATAAATATGAATATGAGATATGATTTATACAGATTGTCAAATCAAAACGGCTACACTTCTAATAAGATATTCTAATTACATTTAAATTTAATTAAATATTTAATGATGCAATCAGCGATAATTACAGAAGAGACGATGTCGAATTTGCAATCTTAAAGGAAAAGAGAATCGTATGAAAACGCATGTGTATAAATATAAATATGCGTATGTAGATTTGCATGTTTATGTATGAGCGTATCAGTATATGTATATATAAATTGGTGTGTGTGTGTGTGTGTGTGTGTTCGTGTAGGTCAAACATCAGTTGTCTCCTTTTTGCGCTTTTTTCTGTTGATGATCAGTTATCAGCTCCTTCTCTTGGGCTAATTATGCGAAACCTGGGTGTAGATTCAATCACGGCACATAAATATCGCAACACACTTTACCGACTTCGACCAAACGCATGAAAGCGTGTGTGTGTGTGTGTGCTTGCGATTGTATGTATATATATATATATATATATATACATATACATAATACATATATCTATCTGTCAATCTATCTATCTTTCTATCTCTCTCCCCCTTTCTCCCTCCCTCTCCCCCTTTCTCCCTCCCTCTCCCCTCACTCTTGTATACATATAAAACTACTCTAGTTTTATCTTTTTATCAAGATTGCCCCATAGTTTCTTATCAGTAAAGTTCCTAAACCCATCATTAATATTTGTTGACGTTCATACCCTCATCGTCAAGATGAAGTGATGTTGTCGTGTGCCGCTGCTTCTTAAAAGAAGGTAGCCCATGTCAATATGACTGGTGTACATATTGCTGCCAGAATTCGAAATTTTAATTTATACATCATCAATGAAGTATTTATTTTTGCCTGAGAGTAGTATATGTTGTCTGTATGCTTATTTTAGCATTCTTTTGTGCTATGAATATTGATTCCTTCATAAATTATATATTTTTTAGGGTAATTCTAAAAATTATACATGTGTTGTCTACTAATGTTTTTTGTATTTTTTTGTTGTAGTGCATTGCAATGGAGTCTTGTTGTAAGTGCATGATGAGCCGGCTGGTGATACAAAATGCATTATATCTAACCATATATTCGAACATTGACAATATGCTGCAAAAGTACTGAAATTAAGAACCTGTTTTTTTTTATCTGTAGCACATCAGAATCATGCAAAACCTGCAATCAAGCAAACAAAGAACAACGTTATATATGAATACGACTGCAAATTTAAAAGTTGTAAACTTCACGTCTTGAACTCTTATATTAACCACACTTTCCTGCGGACTTATCATGCACATGCAATAAGTAGCAAAACGACTGCACTGTACTACGTCATACAACACAAAATATAAGAAAATCCGAAAATGAAAACATTAGTGCACAACACATCGATACATTAAAATAGTTGCTTTGGAGATTCTATGGCGATAAACAAATACTCAAAGCAAAACTTAAAATAAGCCATATATGATTTAAAAGCTAATGATAATATATAAAAATGACAAAAGCCAATATAATCATAATCATGGATAAATACGTATATATTGCTAAAATAAACAAATTATTCGGCAACACAAAGGAATTTATTAATGATTTCGCCACACTAAAACTTGAATTGAATTTATTAACTATGGTGATAGACGATAAACGCAGAAATACAAGCCTCTATTTCACCTACTCTGAAGAAGAATTCACCCCCCGCACATATCTACGAAGTTGTAAAAATACACAAACGAAACGACTACCTCAGGCTCAGAATATTTCAAATAAACATAGTAACAGAAAAGATCGCTAAACAGTTAGATAATACTATCAAACATATACATACAGAAAGAGATAGTATCCAAAGAGCTCCTGAAGAAATCAACATTCCTGCCTTAGAAGTATGAAGTCTGTTTACCAACGTTACAGCAGTAAAAGTAAAATCGTGTATAAAAACAACCAAAAACAAACCACCGGATACCCACTAACACACTGAGGAAATTATTAGTCTTGTATAATAGAAATGCCCACAAGATAAATTATTTATGCACAATGACGAAGTCGTCACAGGTTCTCCTTCAGGATCTATGGTCGCGACATCTATGGCCGTACATAGCCACAATGGAAAGAAAATGGCATCAGTACAAGACATTCAATATACTCATCGCTATGGACACACCGGAAGATGTCGAGAAATTGAAGAAAACCCTACAAATACTCCGTAATAAAATTCAACATTTAGAACAGTAGAACAGCAGAAATACAATTCCCAGCAATACAATGACACAATTTCTAGACATAAACATTCTGATATAAAATAATAGATAAATCACGTCCATTAATATCAAATACACATATAATTGCATCTAGATATATGGAGACAGCAAATGTCCACGCTGATGCAAACAATCATTTAGATTTTAGATACCAAATACATTGTAGATATAAAATGTCATTTAGAAGAACATTTAGATTTTTCTCATTAATCGAAGCCTCAGATAAAGAAAAAGCAGAATAAAGACTATTCTAATCAACATCGAGTATTCTACCAAATTAATACACCAAGTCACTAAACAATACAGGAAGAAATACAATGCAACTAATAAATCAGACACTCTACCTACACAGACCACCCATAATATGTATTAAATAAATCAAATGCTCACTAACTGTAGAATAGCTGTATATATATTATCAAAAGTTGCATGAAACAGAACACAAAATGCATTAAAACCAAAATATGAATTTTGATATATATGGTATATATATATATATATATATATATATATCAATTCACCAGTTGGCTGATAGATCAGATGTATGTATGTATGTATAATATGTCATATTATCTATTATTGCAAATCGGTAGTTGTATGCTTCACGACTCCAATTATTATTTGGGACATACAAGTGCAATACTCTTCTACTGGATCACTATGCACCTACAGCAAAAGGCAATTGCAATGCACTGTAACATACAACGTAAAGCAAAACAAAATCGTCAATGGACAGCACATCTATATTATACAGAATTCATCATAAAAATGGATGATCAATGACAGATGCAATAACCATAACTCAGCTTAATGCTAGAATAAAACGCAAGCAAAGTATACAAACTATAATGACGTAGAAATTTAATGGTTAAATTTCAAATTCCGGTGGTAATGTCCAGTGTTTCTCAACTGCAGATTTTGTTGTTAAAATTTATCTCCAATAAATTCGTTATACATTTACAATACACAAAATATTTTAATAAGTTTTATACAATTCCTACTATTTGATTACAAAGATATAATAGGAATGTTTAAACATGGAGTGATGGTGAGAGTACATCATAGTATAATCAAAGACTAAAAGAGGTCCATAGGTAAAAACTAGTTGAGAAACATTGGCCAACATCAACCATATAAACCCTGTCTATTATAAAGAAACAGTAACATATGACATCATGCCTTATATCAAGAAGGTTTAGAAGGGTTAAGGAGTGATTTAAGAACTTTTACTGTGACAAAAAAGCGCATGAAACTTATAGAAAAATATGGAGGGGAAATAAACTTGATAAAAAAGATGAAACTAGGAAACAACTGTGTTAATTAATATGTTTTTTTTTCCATTACAACATATCTAAAAGAAAAGGTGAGATCGATCAAATCCAGATAATGTGCGCATGTGTGTGTGTGTGTGTGGTAACACGTTTATCGGAACTGAGTAGACATCTTATGAACAGAAGCGAAATCGGTATTCATGTTTATGTCTGCAAGATAGAGTTCCGTTATTAAATGATGTGTTATGGTATGTTTTCTGTTTATATTTTACAGCTTTCAACCGAGTGGAATTAGCAGGTGGCATTGCATTGTTATATATGTCCATTAATTAGTGAGTTTTTGTGGCTGCCAGTCTTGTTTTGTATGGTTTCGATACATTAACATCAGACAACACAGCACTACATTACACTACACACACATCCACCTACGCGCACCCATGCAACAGATTGATATATATATATATATATATGATCGTGGGCTGGTTTCTTACCACATAAGAAAACACTGGATTTGTGGGATGGTCACCATTGGGAGTATTTTCCTCACAAGTCTGCTTCATTACTGTTGACCTGTAGCTAAACAACAAGAATAACCTCCCCCCCCACACACATATACACTTTTTCTTCCTTAATCTTATGTTCATTAATTAATCGTCATATATAAATCCAATGAGATCACTGCATACTCTTTCTTTAAGAGAGTGTGTCCACTGTGGTGTATGCGTGTAGGAGTGTGTGTGTATAACTGCTGGTGTACACAGCCACAAAGAAACACATACACACACAAACACACACACACACACACACACACACACACACACACACACACACACACACACTCAATCACATACGTACTCACTCACGCACACACACGCGCGCACGTACACAACACTAATTGGTATATCCAGCCTTCGGACAAAATTAATTGACTAAAAAGAAAAAAGATACATTTTCTTTTCTGACATAATTGACAATGAAAGAATAAATGACAAAAAAAAAAAAGATAACAAATACTACCAACAGACAATTTCATCATATAAAACTGGCTTTGTTTTTATTATTGTCTGACAATACACTGATATTTGTTTCAGGTAAAAATATCTTTTGACATTACTTAAAATGAGAAAATATTGAAAAATTTCATAATAAAGGATAATTTAACATTTTGTGATTCATTTATATCTATCTATCTATCTATCTATCTATCTATCTATCTATCTATCTATCTATCTATCTATCAATCAATCTATCTGTCTGTCTGCCTGTCTGTCTGCCTGTCTGTCTGTCTGTCTGTCTGTCTGTCTGTCTGTCTGTCTGTCTATCT
>NC_068982.1:97819540-97827660 GCF_001194135.2 Octopus bimaculoides
CTATCTATCTATCTATCTATCTATCTATTTCTCTCTTTCTCTGTTTATATGTCTGTCTGTGTATGTATGTATGAGTGTACGTATGTATGCATGTATATGTATATGTGCGTATGTATGTATTTATATGTAATATACATGTCTATAATACATACGTGTGTGTGTATTTTTGTGTATGCGTGTGTATATATGTGTATTGTGTGTGTGTATGCGTTGTGTGTGTGAGAGTGTGTGTGTGCGCGTGTGTGTGTGTGTGTGTGTGGTGTGTGGGGTGTGGTGTGCGTGTGTTTGTTTGTTTGTGTGTGTGTGTGGCTTAGAAAATGGAAAAGAAAATAAATTCCTAAAATTTCAGATCTGGCAACTCTTCTGCATCCATCATAAAACTGAGCATGTGGAATAGGAAGGCTATTGTACTAGATAAAGGACAGTTACTTTTAAGCTCTGACCTTCGGTTGTATCGATCGATATTGCAGAGCACACCCGAAAAGAAATCAAAGTTCCGTCAATTCTTTTGGACAATCACTTGGTATTTATGGAATTCTTGGAATGGGAATTTTTTTTTTTTTCCTCGTTGGAACTTGTTTTTACTGTTGCTTCTATTTGTTGCGAAGGCGCGTGGCTTCGTGGTTAGGGTGTTCGGCTCACAATCGTAATGTCGCGAGATCGATTCCCGGCGGCGCGTTGTTTCATTCGTTTTCAATTTCTTGTACAGTGCTTTATCTTTGCAATCTTTCATCCTACACAAGCCTGACCTTCTTACTTCTAGTAATAGCGGTTCTGTGGCGTTTTTTTTTTACATACCATGCTATACTGTTTTCTTCTGCTCTAATGCTGTGTTCGCATCCAATAAGTCCTCTTCCCCCTCTTTTTCTTGGTACATATAGTCTGTCTATGTCACTTTTTGGGTGGAGCGTCCCATATCTTGTTAGCGACTTCCTTGTATTTCTGTCTAAGCTGTTTAGTTCGTCTACTGTCCATGCGATTACCCCTGCTCCATATCTAAGGAGTGAAACCGTCCAGGTGTTGATAGCTTCAATCTTATTCCGTCCGTTTAATTTCAACTTAAGGATCAGTCTCAATCTGCGCAAGTACTCCACTTTAAATTTTCTGTCATTTCTTTCTCCATCAATTTATCCATTTCCAAAATCCCCAAGTCCTTATAGCCGTCTCTTCTATGTGCTTCATAACCTCCCCCGATGGTATCGATAGCCCGTTCATACATTTGATTTTGCCTCTCTTCAAGACTAAAACACCACGCTTTCTCAGTCCGAACTCCATTCTGATATCAGCACTGAAGGTATACACTGTATCAACGAGGGAACTGACTTGGGCTTCATCTTTACCATAAAGTTTGAGGTCATCCATGAATAACAAGTGGTTGACTTTTTGTTGGCGGCTTTTGAATACATACCCAGCTTTTGCTTTCCTCAGTGGTATTAAGTAGTATCAAGTGATATCAAGCAAAGTACAAAGATCAGTGGGGACAGGTAGTCCCCTTGGAAGATGCTCCTCTTGATTTCTATTGTCCTTAAACTTCTTCCCTATGTTGTCAAGTCCGTCCTCCAATTCGCCATACTTTTTCCAAGCAATCGCTCAACATTCGATGCAGTACCAAATAGGTTCATACATTTCATTATCCAAGAGTGTCGGATCATATCATACGCCTTACGATAGTCGATCCATGACATGGCTAAGCTACTGATCCACATATTGCAGTCTCTAAGTACAGTTTTGTCTATCAGGAGTTGATCCTTGGTACCTCTGCAATTACGCTTGCAACCCTTCTGCTCCTGTGGCAGGACTCCATTTTTTTCCAGATGTTCGTACATTGACTCTGCGAGTATTCCAGTCAATAATTTCCACGTAAGTGGCAAACAGGATATTGGCCCGTAATTGTCTACTGTATTGCCTTTTTCGATGTTTTTCAAGCACAGCACTGTCCTACCAAATGTCAAGTACTCTGCTGTTACTTGGTCGGCATTTAACAAGGTGTTGAGTTGCGGAGATATTCGTTCATGACATTCACCAAATCTTTTGATCCAGTAGCTTTGAACTCCATCTGGTCCTGGGGTCTTCCAGTTGCTCATTTTTTGCTGATTTTCTTCACTTCCCTCACTGAAATGATTAGTTCAGCCTGTTTTGGACAGACTAAAGTTTGTTTCATTTCTTGTAACCATTCAACATCCTCCTTGTGCTCCTTGTCTTTGCTCCAGATGTCACTCCAAAACCTTTGACTTTCATTGTTATCTGGTATCAACTTTTCATCTGTACACTCTCCATTTATTTCTTTATAGAATCTCTTCTGATCTCCTCTGAATACTCTATTCTGGTGGTAACCCTTCATTCTTTGGTCGTATCTTACCAACTTTGCTTTCTTTGCTACGAGGCGTTGTTTCAGTTCCTATTATTATTACTGTCAGCTGTTCACTACCAGTGAACTAAGATAACACCCCTTTTTTTCTAGCACCTTCCGGAGTATTCGAGCGGTTCCAAGCAGTGCTGTTTTCTGCAAGTGCTCCACCCTTATTGCAGCCCCTATTTGTTCCATGTACTTCTCAATACTTTTACTCACTGTTGTCAGGGCTCTAACAATTATTGGTACTACTACCACCTTTTTCAGTGACCACAACTGCTTAACTTCCCAAGCTAACCTGTCATATCTCTCAACTTTTCTTTCTTCCTTATCGCATACCTTGTTGTCAGCTGGGCATGCTATATCTATAATTTAGCATCGTTTTGCTTTGTTTCTCAATTAACACTATGTCTGGCTTCCTATTCTCTATCTCATGGTCACATTGACTCTTAAAATCTCATAGGATTTTGCATTATCATTATCGATTATGCCTTCAGGTTTATGTTCGTACCACTTTTTTTCTCTGTCAAGTCCATACTTGTTGCAAAGTGTCCAATGTACAATCCTTGCTACGTTATCATGACGTCTCTTATATTCTTTCTAGGCTAGTGGCATACATTGGCTGGTAATATGCCATACGGTTTCACAGTTTTGTCCACAAATTCTGCACTTATCACTTTTTCTGTATTTGACGCAATTGGCTCTTAATACTTGCTCTTGGGTAGCACATATCAGAGCCTCCGTTTCCGGTTTATAATCACTTTTAGTCTTCCATAGCCATCTTTTTTCTCTGTCTTATCTTCAACATCCCTATGAATTTGTCCATGCATTCTTTTCTTTACCCATCTATTTTCAGTTTCCATCGTTTTCATTTGCTTGTACAGTGCTTTATCTTTGTAATCTTCCATCCTACACAAGTTTGACCTTCCTTCCAATAATAATCGTTCTGTGGCATTTTTTTCATACCATGCTACTACTACTACTACTACTACTACTACTACTACTACTACTACTACTACCACCATGCTATTAACTTTATTATTGCTATTATTATTATTATTATTATTATTATTATTATTATTATTATTATTATTATTATTATTATTATTCCTTCGTAACATAGTGTAAGTAAAAATTCACCGGAGTCTTTAGTCATGTGTTATATAACAACAAGGATCTCAAACATAATACTTTCCTTAAGATGTGTGCTGTGCCCAATAAGGCTGATTTTGCATGGGATTTCCAATTGCCTTAAGAAGTCTTGAAGTTTCAATAGGATTGAGCCCAGCGCTCCGATCACCACTGGTATCACTTTTACATTACCCTCTCGCATTCCATACAGTCTTGCCATTTCCACTTTTAATTTGAATTATCTGGTGATTTTTCAACCCCTTTACTCACATCATTCATGTCATTTGATCTGACAGTATTCGTCTCTCTTACTCAGTATGACAATATCCGCCGACGGTGTTCGATTATACGATCCGTCTGAAAATCATAGTCCCAGAGAATCGTTACTTTTCCATCCTCCTGCATAACTTTACTTGGTACATGTTCATAACATTTCTCTGCTACTTCATATTGGTATTTACCGCATAAGAGCCAATGAAGATACATACACATTTTATCGTAGCGACGCTTGTATTCTTTCTATGTAAGGCTCTCCCATCCACTTACCAAGTGGATCACATTTTCCACACTTTTTCCACTTTTTCTGGGTGTCAGAAGTTTTATAGATGTTATACTTCACTGAATTGGTAGCGAGAGCCTGGTCTTGTGCAGCAATGATCAGGTTTTCTGTGGTACGCTTCAAATCACCTCGCTCAAGTCATGCCCACGATGCTGTATTATTCTTAACGTTCTATGTATTCCTTTCAAACTGTCCATGCATTCTCATTTCAAGAAAACCTTCTTTTCTTTTCTCCTCAGCTCTTTGCCTAAACTCTACCTTGCCCATCATTTCATCTGCATTTACAAGCAAATCTTTTGTGGCATATTGCAGCAAGTCTTCATCACTATTTATCAAATACTCGGCAAGCGTTCTCCTTTCACTCCTCATACATTGGTCCATGCTAATTAGTCTCTGCCACCATTCTTTCTTTTCATATACAGCCTGTTTACGTTTGTTTTAGGTTGTAGCACCCCATGCAGCGTCATCAACTTTCTCGTCCTTCTATTCAGTGGTGATATTTTCTCCTTAGTTCATTTGAGGATGGACGCACTATATCTGACCACCGCAACTGCCCACTACAAGGCCTGGTAGTTCCTTGTAGACAGGCATTGATCTTGGGCTGCTATGATAAACCCTTCTGTTTCAGATTTTAAGCCATAAGCCATTAACTATTGTCAACATCGACATTGTTTTTCAACATCAGCATCATTCGCTCTCTTTGGGTATTTGCCATTCAAAGGTTTTTGCTGTCATTTATCAGTAAGAATATCTAAGGCAGCAGTTTTCGCACTGATTTTCATGCGCTTAGTTTTTCTGCGCTTGTTTCTCGTATATCTAATTCCGGAATTTGTTGTATTTGGAATTCACTTAGATATTCCTTTGCTTGTTTTGTTACTGAGTATGATGCTTTCTCGTTTTCATGCTTTGGGACAAGTTTTAACATCCAGTCCTCAGAATTTTCCATGTAGGTGTCTAGGCCAATTGTGGCAATCTTCATTGATAATGCCAGTTGTAAAAGTCCACGGCCTCCCTCTTTTCTTGGCAGATAAAGTCGTTCTATATCTGCCTTAGGGTGGTGCATTCAATACATTGTCAACAGTTTTCGTATTTTTCTGTCAAGATTACATATTTCAGTAATTGACCAGTTAATGATATGGAAACTGTAAGTCACGACTGGTATTGATCGCTTCGATCCTGTTTCTTGCATTCAGCTTTGTCTTAAGTATTGCTCTCACCCTGCGATAACATTCTCTCCTGATCTTTCCCTCATCACTGAATGCCTGATTCCGCCCCCTTCAAATACCCGTAGGTATTTGTAGCTCTCCGCTGGTTCTAGCTCCTTTATGACTTTCTGCTGTATTATTATTATTATTATTATTATTATTATTATTATTATTATTATTATTATTATTATTATTATTATTATTATTATTTTTATTATCATCATCATTACCATCATCCTCATCATCACCACCATCATTATAATCATCATAATAATTATTATTTAATTAACTTGAAATTATCTTCCTTTACTTGTGATTCGCTACCGATTTTAGCTAGGGTCTGTTCTTCTTTCTCCAACCAAGAAAGAAATTTCAGCTGATTAAGACTATTCTGCATTGGTCTTTTAGTTCATAAACACCTACTTGGCATCTTATTCTATGGCTTATTTGAGTTATTTCCTTAAGCTCAGTTTCTTTGAGCATTATTTGGATATTCACATTTTCGTTTCTACTCCGAGTAGCTTCACATAGGATTGAAAAATCATTAGATAATTTCAATATATTGTTAAATTCTTCAACCATCATACCTTTAAATTCATATTGCTTTCACATGACTGTTCTTACATATACGAGACTGCAGAAGAAACTTTCCTTGGCGGAAACGGAGAGCCTGTCACAATGGTTGGATTTTCATGCTTGGAAAAGAGATGTATTCCAGAAAAGTGAAGAATATTGCAGTATATTACAAGCTGAATTGGCTACTCTTGGCCGTTTAGTTCAATAATCTCTCCACTACAATAATAAATTTATTGCTACTTGTTATTTTTATCCTGACTTTAGTATAGACACCTTATCTCTAGTACAATTAGAACATTTTTGAAGCATTCTTTTGATGAAGTTTAATCAAGAGGAATAATCACTAAGCTACTGGAGGTACAATTTTCAGTTTGAAAGGTTAATGTTATGTGTCTCGGAGTATTTTGATGTAGACTTCGAATCAGATTCGACTATAGATATATCTTTAGAGCATAAAACACTGAATATTGTGAATATGTGAACAGATTTTTCAATACGAAATAATGAAAGAATACAGTATTTTCTGACTTCCATAGTATTTGAAACCTTGTTATAAATTTTCGAAGATATGACTTTTAGATATGAAATTTCATTAACGATATACGACAGACAAATGTATGTATGTATGTATGTATGTATGTATGTATGTATGTATGTATGTATGTATGTATGTAATTATCCAGTTTTATTTCAAGATTTTTTGCCAATACACGAGTCGGTTTCAAGGTTACTCCATTGGAATTTCAACATCAGCATGGTATTTCTGCATGTATGTGTGTATATGTGCAGTGTTAGGAATCAGTGAATGTGCAGATTTGTATGCTTTGTTTTTTGTATGTATTCTCATGTATATAGTTGCATGTATAGACATGCGCTTATATACTTAAATGATAAACTTCTGGAAAGTGTTTACAACTTTTTCCAGTTCCAGTGATGGCTTGGATCTGCAGTCTTCGAATTAGCTTTCTCCTCTCTGGTTTTGAGAAGCCTAATTTTTCAAGATTGGTACTTAGGCAGTATGTATGTATGTATGTATGTATGTATGTTATGAGAGATGACTAAGAACGTGTATGCGTGAGAAAGAGAGAAAGATTGATGAATATGCGAAAGAATAGAAAAACCAATTTGACGTGAAAGTCACACAAGGTCTTTTTTTATATCTCATACTAACACTACTATTGAACTACAACTCCATGACAACTTTCAGTCTTTCTACATCTCTTTTGTTAACTCATACCTACTTTACTCCAGGGACATCTCGGAGCCGAAATTTTATTTATTTATTTATCTATTTATTTATTCATTGATTTATTTATTTTGTTCATGCATTATTCTACTTTGCATCTGGATGTTCCTGGGAAATTTGGTAAAGGCTTGATGAGAAACGGCAACTTTGCTTGAAGCTGAACATCGAACCTGACAGATATAGATTACGTTCCCCACATTCACATCCAAAAAATCATATAAAGATATAAATAATCTCTTTCTATAAATATTATTACAAGTTGTCTTTTTTGTTGTTGTTATTGTATTTTAAGAATGTGCTAAAGAAATTCCTTTGGAAATGTTCGATAGCAAAACAGCAATTTTTATCAAGGCATTACCACCTGCTTCTGTAGATTTGATATTGCTAGTATAAAGTAATTTCAACTGTATCTGAACAGATGCACCTGACGTTTATAGGAGAAGGTTGGGTAGTGCGTAGTGGTGGAATTACCATAGTTTATAGCCCTTTAATAGGTCTCGTTTGTCTGTAAGTAATGTGGGTTGCAATGATTCCAGAGTTCCCATGGTGATGATAGTAACAATAATGATACGATAACGGTTATAATATGGTTAATAATGTGACTCCTGTGAAACTGTAAGTATATTTAACTGCAACAACCCTCTGCAATCATCTTCCACCGTAGCACTGATAACAGGCAAAACTCAGCTCGGATGAATACATTAGTTTCGGAAAGATATTAATATGTGTGTATCTATGTAATGTAATGTATGTATGTATGTATTTTCACACACACACACACACACACACACACACACATATATATATATATATATATATATATATATAGAGAGAGAGAGAGAGAGATGCACATTATATGATATATGCGCAGTTATATATGTGAATATAGTTTATGCACCTAGATTTATGCATATATACACGGACATACGTATATACACATATATTAATATATATACATAAATATGCATATGTGTGTGGGGTCTGTCTGTCTATCTGTCTGTCTGCCTCTCTCTCTCTCTCTCTCTATATATATATATATATATATATATATAT
>NC_068982.1:97827790-97829403 GCF_001194135.2 Octopus bimaculoides
TGTGTGTGTGTGTGTGTGTGTGGTGTGTAGTAGGTACGGCATAACCCAAATTGTGTCCTCTTGAAGTAAATCTGCTCATTCCAGTACCCAAAAACTGTATGTAGATGTTATATTTGTAGGAGGTATGCATAAAATTAATTACATAGTAAAACAGGAGATTGGAAAAAGATTTTGGTATTATTTATTCACCATTACACGTTTCATTTTTGGGACAGAGAATCGAATAATATTATTTGATTCTATATCTGAAGAATTTCTAATAGGAAATATCTCACATGTTTCTCCTACATGTACAATTTTGTGACTCCTATTATCAAATGAAACATATAATGCTGAATAAATTTTTTCCAATCTCCTTCTATTATAGCCCCGAGCCGACCAATGAAGCATGCGTATAACGAGTTCTACACCAGGTTATTAGTGTCGCAATGCCTAAGCTATACTAATTACCAGGTGTAGAAATCTCAGTATACATATGCTTCTGAACAAAGCGTCAATCGAGTACAGAGCGAGTAATAAGAGAAAGGAGATGACAAAGGAATAAACGATTATTTTATGAGCTTCATTAGCTTACAGCGGTAATCGTTCATTCCTTTGAAATCACGTTTCGTATATATATATAGATAGACAAACAGATAGCTAAATAGATAGATAGATAGATAGATAGATAGATAGATAGATAGAGAGAGAGAGAGATAGAGAGAGATAGAGAGACAGACAGACAGACAGGCAGACAGACAGACAGACAGATAGCTAGATAGACAGACAGACAGATAGATAGATAGATAGATAGATAGATAGATAGATAGATAGATAGATAGATAGATAGATATACATAGGCATAGGTATATTCATATATAAATATATACATGCATGAATTTATAAAAATACTGTATTTATTACACGACTGTATTCTACTTTCGTCTCTGTTATCATGCTCGGAACGTAAAGACTCGAATCAAATAGAGCAAAGCAATTTTTTTTTCTGACGCTCAAACTATTCTTTCGATCCATTACACTAAAGAAGATAAATAACAGCAGTACTATTTATAGCAAATCATAATGTTTAAATAAACACAAACAACATATATTAGTCACAGATAAAATAAACAACTAACTGATGACGAATAAATGTCACAGTCAAAGTTCAAATTTCGGTGGTAACGACTTCACCACTTGCATTCGCGCTGCATATACTAAAAGATTCAGAGGCGTACACCAACATCACTTCGTTCTGAAGATAAGACTATAAAGGCTTGGAAACACTAATTGAAAAAGACAATAAGGCATATGAAAATATGAAGCAAAGATGAAATTAGAACATAGTCGTGTTTTCAATATAACATTGCCTAATAGAACTGGTGCTCCTAACATATAGAAATATAAATTTACCGATATATATTTATCTCTAATACACATGCACATTTTATTCGTATATATATATATATATATATGTCATGTGCATGTAGGTATGCATATTTGAATACATACATATATATACACACACACACGTACATACATACATACATACATACAAACATACATACATACATGCGCATACAGACATACACACATATATACATATACATATATATATACATATATATATATAT
>NC_068982.1:97830860-97832317 GCF_001194135.2 Octopus bimaculoides
TATATATATATATATATATATATATATATATATATATATATATATGCGGCTGCTGTCATGTTGGAGCACCACCGTAGTTTTGCGGATTTCCTCAGTCTGGGTGCCTTTGTCCCAGTTGTTGGCCAATTTGGTGTATTAGGGCGTTTGATTCTGCTTCCCTCGTCTGTGCCTCATGTCGGGCGGTTGGTTCATCCTGTATTGTAGAGAGGAGGATGTATAGTTCCATTTTGAAGACATCTACTTTCACCTTATGCTGATTTCTTTATTTTTGTTGCAGGGCATTGAAAAGCTGTGGGCCTTTGAGCCCTAGCCTATTGCAGCACCTGGTCCCTGAACTTAGATAGAGTGGATGGTACATTGACGTCGAGTTCTGGCATTTGTATAACACTCAACGCCAAAATTAGGTACTAGCTCTTTTAGTGTTTTCCATATGCAGATTATTACATTGCTGCTTTCTATAATATTTAAGAGGCACATGGGCCCACTGCAGCCTGCTCAATTTTCGGCATGGTATACTTACCAAAAGTTACCTTGTATTGTTTTTAGTAGTGTGGCCTACCTGATGATAACCCATGTCTAGAGCGGCCCGCTTCTCGAAAAAAGGTTGACCATACCTGATTAAGTGGAGGCGTGTGACCTAGTGGTTAGGGTGTTGGATTCATGATTCTAGGGTTCTGGTTTCAATTCCTGGACCGGATGATGTGTTCTGTTCTTGAGCAAAACAGTTCATTTCACAGTGCTCCTGTCCAGGGAGTATATGTACTCCACGGACACCGGGAAACCGACCCTTATGAGTTCATAGGGTCCGAGAAGGAGCCTTTATCTTTTTCCTTACCTAGTTCAAGGCATATACTGTGAACAGTTCTAGATAATGTTCTGTATTATTTTACGGGTTTCAGTCCTTGATCTGGAACCATGCTTAGGGACAACCTTCAAGTTTTTTTTTTTTAGCATTATATTGATATCACTACATTGTCTAGTATACGCTTTATCAAACTCTGCTTATCGGTTGAAAGTAGTTTGCCAACAGCTCTTCAGCAACGACACACCCTGATAAGCTCAGTGACTACTGCTTAATTCAGGCCACGACAAACAAGGTTGATGTTCTTGAAGCCGAGGATTTTAAACTTATGGAGAAAATACTTACGCATCACCTGAAAAAACACAACTAGATTTCATAATGCAGTTGCATGATCAAGTACCTGCACACCTGAAGAACTAAGTTGTGTAGAAACAATGTTAGTGATTAAAAAATAAATGTCCAGCCTCACCCCTTCTTTTTTCAGTTATTTATTCACAAACGGCGGACGCCTAAATTCTAATCTGGATTCATAGCACAGGGTAAATTTGAAGGTGGACCAGATTCATAAATTCATACTGTACTCTACTACGTTCGTAACAGAATATACCATAACTATATATATATATAAATATATATATATATATATATATATATA
>NC_068982.1:97832921-97834799 GCF_001194135.2 Octopus bimaculoides
TATATATATATATATATATATATATTTATTTATATATATATATATGTATGTATATATATGTATATATATATTTCATTTATTGGCTATATATATAAACAATATCTAATACACATACACAGTGTAAGTGCTTTGCTGGTTTGTCGATCGGTTGCGATTTGAGGCGTTGGAGATGACACTCTCAGAATGCCGGGTGTTAAAACACCTTAAAGTCAGTCATAGACAGGCGAGTCAACTCACGCCAAGTTCCATTCAGGATCGATAGATATCAATGTTCCGTCATTTTCGTGACGTATCAACATCACGTACCCGAACCGAACCGGAGGGAAATTATATTATACTATATCATATGCAAACTTGCGTACACGCATACATAAACACATAAATGTGTGTGTTTGTGAGAATTTTATGGAGCATTTCTGTAATATCTTGTGTATATGTCTCGACCATTTAATGAATATTCTGTAAATATTACAAATATTCTGGAAAATCATGATACTTATATAGAGAGGTTATTCTGCATATTCTAGATATCTTTCCGAAAATAGCTGTAAAATATCAACAATATAGAAACATGTCCGTGTGTGTGTGTGTGTGTGTGTGTGTGTGTGTGTGTGTGTGTGTGTGTGTGTGTGTGTGTACATATCAGTATACACGTGGATATATATATATATATATATATATATATATAAGCATGCATGTGTGTATGCATGTGCTTATGTGTGTATGTGTGTATGTATGTGTATGTATGTGTATGTGCGTATGTGTGTATGTGTGTATGCATGTGTATGTGTGTGTATTTGTGTGCGTATGTGTGTATGTGTGTACGTGTGCATGTATATGTGCGTGTGTGTGTGTGTGTGTGTGTGTTAGACCTGAGTCAAAGCAACGTTAGTTCGGTATGTGATTTGCGCTGAATCAAATACGTATTAGTATCAAATAGTAATTCATGCATTAACAGTACAGTTAGTTGCAGGTTTTACTAAGCGTTTATCACGCTTCACCTAATACGATAGGTCGAAACAATTGACGGAACCCAATTTACCAGGATTATGTCTCCCTAGCGCACTCTTTCCATATAGACATAAGGGAAAATTCGCGTGTGTGGTGTATGTGGAAGCATGTGTATGTATGTATGTATGTATGTATGTATGAATTATTATATATGTGTATGTAGGTATGTATGTATGTATAATTATATATGCGTGTGTGTGTGTGTATGTATACATATGGTCATATTTATTGAGTTCACTTTCATCCATACATATTCGTGTGATTTCTTAATGTATGTGTGTCTGTAGGTGTGTACTTGTATTTCTGTCTGTGTACTTAAGTCTGTGTGTGTCGGTAGGTTGGGGATTGTAAATGAAGAGAATACTCACTAGATTCCTAGGTGAAGGCAGAAAGAGAGAGATAGAGAGAGAGAGAGAGAGAGAGAGAGAGAGAGAGAGAGAGAGATAGATAGAGAGAGAGAGAGAGAAAGAGATAGACAGATTGATAGATAGATTGATATATACTTACACACATATGTATATATATACACTTTTGTGTTTTTTTGGATTTAGTGGGGGTTTGTTGCTCGTATTTATTTATATTTATGTCGAACAAGAAATCTCCACTGAATTCCACGCATTTGTCTGCCTGTGGTTGTGCTTAATGTCTCACTTAGCGCTGAGAAGAGTGTTTTGGAGGTGTCACTCCTCCCAAAATTGTGAACTTAGTTCGTGAAGGTTTGTTGTCTTCAGGTCGTGATTTGAGGGCTACAGATGAATATTGTGAACTCTGTTTGAAAAAGAAAAGGAATTTATTGTTTTTAAACCAAGTTTTGAAAGCTGATAAATTTGAAGAAAAGTCTTCCTCTTGCTTTGAACTACACCACGT
>NC_068982.1:97835011-97835835 GCF_001194135.2 Octopus bimaculoides
TTATTCTTCCTGAACTTTTGTATTTCCTTTCTCCTTCTTTTATGAACTGCTATTTGACACCCCTGAGGTGGCTCGCAAGTTTGCGAGCCAGCCCTTAGAAGGGCAAAAAATTCTGTTTCTTCCCACATACTATGGGAAGAAATTAACTAGAGCTTGGATCTGTGGGCTGCCACCCGGTATAGAACCTGATTGGATAGAGGATACTATCCGACGAGGTCTGGGTGGCAGTGGAGCCAAGCTCTTAAATGTGAAAATTTTACCTACAGCTGATTGGGTTGGGTCAAAAGCGGTTTTGACTCTGTGGACCCAAACAGCCAGAGATCTGGTTCTTCCAGATTTTCTAAGGATGGACAGGCAGAGATATCCAGTCATTGTCGAGGGTCGTCCCCCGAAATGTCACCTGTGTCTGGAGCCTGGTCATATTAAGAAGGTCTGCTCCCAGGACCAGAGTAAGGTCCTGGAACAGTTAATAAATGTTGTTCCACCCGCTCTCCCAGTGGAGGGAGAGACGGAGAAAGTCGAGGAGGTTTCCACCTCCTCGAAGAAAAGGAAGAAAAGAAAGAAGGTGGGCAACAATGGTTGCTCACCGAAAGTTGTGGGCGAGGAGGAGGACCTTCTGGCTAAGGCGGAAGTACGCCCTACTCCAGTGGCCCCAAAGAAAAAGAAAAAAAAGAACGTGGAACGGCCGGTATTAGATAGTGCACCGCCGGCGTGTCCCGACACTCCGTTGGTGGGAATTGTGCCACCAACGGAGGAAAGCAGGTCGGCGGGAATTGTGCCGCCGACAGTAGAAGCTGTGGGCTCACCCTGTGAGGAAAAGGATC
>NC_068982.1:97836593-97839888 GCF_001194135.2 Octopus bimaculoides
TATGTATGTATGTATGTATGTGTGTGTGTGTATATATTTGTGTGTCTGTGTTTGTCCACCCTCAACATCGCTTGACAACCGATGCTGGTGTGTTTACGTCCCCGTAACTTAGCGGTTTGGCAAAAGAGACCGATAGAATAAGTGCTAGGCTTACAAATAATAAGTCCTGGGGTCGATTTGCTCGACTAAAGGCAGTGCTCCAGCATGGACACAATCAAATGACTGAAACAGTAAAGAGTAAGGTTTCGAAGCAGTTGTCCATAGTTAACCCCTTTCTCCTTAATTCTCAAAGTGCTATTCACATCAGCAGGACAGTTGATCTCTATGACGGGTACGTACTATTTCTTGTCTGTTCCAAACAGCAATATCCGGCTCGTTATGCTTACACTTGACAGATGCTTTGGTGGAAATGTTCCACCAATATTCCTTGTGCTGATGTTTCTGTATGTATTCAGTAACGAGGGAATTCTCTTTATTTATTACAGGACAGTCTTTTTTCCGAATGGTATTATGTATTGCTTTTGTGAGTGTAGTGTCGCATAGGGCGGTAGTATGTACGTATGTATGAATGAATAAACAAGAATGACCTAAATGAAATATCTCAGAATCAGCGGAAGCATGTAGTTATTTGAACAACATAGATAAATACAGTTATATCAAATACCATACAACATAAATTCTTGATTTATTAAAGTGATCTCGGTTTCCAGAGGTTGTTTTATAATTACCAAACGGCAATAAAGACAAGCTCCACTTTAGAAGGGGAGGTAAGCTCTAGAACCAAAAATCTCCAAAGTTGACATTCCATTAAAATAAAGGACAGGCTTATTGTCTGGAGATGAAATGACAGCCATTGACACGTATTTCCGGCAGAATAGCTGACATCAGCACGATAGTTTGCCAACCTTATCTCCAGTAACCAAGAGACTTATACAGAAAAAGAGTAGAATACATTTATGGTCTATGTAATTAGCATAATTTAAACAAAAATGCGTTAAAAGAAATAACTCAATGTAGCCTCTGAATACCATAGACAAATGCAGTTACATACAGCATAAATTTTTGCGTTAATGAAATTATTTCTGCTTTTAGAAGATGTATCATAGAGGTATTTCTCTTAGCTATTGTTCATTTAAATTAGGTCACAAATGTGTTCCGTTCATATCGCATTTCTATCAAACAATATTACTCAAAAGTAATGTTTGCTGCCACTTCAATATGGCTTTTCCGTACGGAACGACGTTACTACTAATTTTTAACCCCAGGAGAACATCTACTTGCATCTCTTATAGAGATTTTAGAAATATTACTTAAACTTACGAAAAAAACCCATCCTTGTACACACGGCCTTTCTAACTTAAAATTGAAGGAAATACCAAAACAAAGCGACAGAATAGAGTTTTTGGATATACATAGACGTTATATTACTTTCAATGACTATAATGATTATTTCTAAGCAAACCCGAATTACTTATTGATTAGTCCAAATAAGCATGATTTGGGTAACATTAGTAAAATCATTCTAGATTCGATTATTTTTAATGTGCATCAAGCAACAAACCGAAAGTGATGGAATAATAAGTACGTCGGTATATCGAGTCAGATTTAACAGTGTACATGATTAATCTAATTGTAAATGCACGTAAGCAGACATAGTGAATTTTATCCATCGGTATCTAAACCGCATCTCCCGAAAGAATTATTGTTTGTAAAAACAATTACACTAGTCAATAGCATTGATATCAAGATTATCAAGCATGTGAGGAAAACCCTTACATTTTGCAAAGAGTCTTAATGCATCTTAAGAAAAGAGGAAAGTTAGAACGAATTATCTAGAGTGGGTTCAGACTATGCCCATCTCACCTAAAGGCTTTGGAGATCGCTTCATGCCACCAGTTGCCTTATACAATAGCATTTGCGGTGATTTAGTCTGTCTAACGTCCTTTATACTTCCCGTTATACTTCCTGTCATTAAATGATAGTTTTAGAAAAATTAATATTTTCAAAGAGTCTAAAAATTTAAATTAAAGCTGCTTATTGTTGAATTCTTAAGACTTTATTTTAGAAATAAATATTAAGAAAATATTCATATAGAGAAACAAGCCAAACAGTGCAATTTATTAATAACATTAAAATCATCCACCTTCCCCAATCTTTTAAACTTTAGCACTTAATATGAGTAAGAGAAATTCCAACATGGCTTCCGATGAAGATTCACTTAACCGTGCAGCGATTTATTAAAAAGATGTCATAAAGGATACTTTGTTTGAAGATACTAAAACCATATATAGTTCGTGTTTCATTCAACGAAAAACAAAGAGCACCACATGTAAATGTGTGTGAGTATTCGAGCGTGTGTACGTGTGGGGAGGGTGTGGTGTATTCACACATTTTATGTGCATGTAAAATGAAAATAAAAAATATTAAAATCAAGTTGTTTGCTATTATTTCTCATTTCTAGAAAGGTGTATATATATATATATATATATACAGAGACAGACAGACAGACAGACAGACAGAGGAGAGAGATAGACAGACAGACAGACAGACAGATAGATATGCGTGTATATAATTTATATGTAGATTATTATGTATTATTTATATATTATATATATTTATATGTGTGTCTAAGTATTTGCACGCACACACACACACACATATACATGAATCTATCTCTCTCGCTGTACACACACACGCACACACACGTACGCATACACACACACATGCATACGCACAAACACACTCACACACTCACACACACACTGACATACGTCAATATTTGTGAATGTCTGTACAACATCAAATTTTAAATAATGTATCGTCTTCTTATTTGTGCCAAATCAAATACATATCAATACACAGGAAACTGTGATCCATGCATTAACGATATTGGTACAGATTTTAACTAAGAGTTGAGTACGCTTGACCTAATACGATAAGTCGAAACAGTTGACAAAGCCCAATTTTTCAGCATAAATCCCACCTCTCTGTCTGTCTGTCTGTCTGTCTGTCTGTCTGTCTGTCTCTCTCTCTTACTTTATAGGTGTGTGTGTGTATAAGTGTATGTATGTATGTATGTATGTATGTATGTATGTATGTCTATACATACACAGAGAGAAAGATAGATAGATAGATAGATGCACACACTCATATACGTTTATATATATCTATATGTATCTGTCTATCTACACACACATACATACATATATACATACATACATATATACATACATACACACACACACACACGCACACACACACACACACATATATATATATATATATATACATATAT
>NC_068982.1:97840594-97843995 GCF_001194135.2 Octopus bimaculoides
ATATATATATATATACATATATATATAAATATATATATATATATAGGAAAAATAGAAAAGGAGACAAACGCTCAAAATATTATTAAATCATTTATATCTTCATATCTCCTATACATGTTTTGATAGATGCATCCAAAATACGTCCGACGGGATAAATAATGTTCAGTTATGCACCACTCTCTTCAGGGAGGATATAAATAACAGTACTCATCAAATCATAATATCCTTTAATCATGATATCAATGAACCTAAGCCTTGCCATTGTGGTCCTAATAAAACATGTGTCCTAAATGGAAATAACCGAATTAAAAATGCCGTGTATCAAGGCAAGATTACTTCTGGTAAAAATGAATATTTTTATATAGGATTATCCTCTACCGAACTGAAATCTAGACTGGCTAACCATTTTCTTACCTTCAAACACAATAGTAAGCGTAATTCTACAGGGCTTAGTAAACTAATCTATCGCCTTAAAAACTCTAACAAGTTATTTTTCTTTAGACTGGAAAATCTTATCTATATCATTTCCCTATGACAAAGGGAAATCTTTCTATCCACTTTGCAGAGGAACAATTTTCCATACTCCTCTCCAAACATAATCTGATGAACATGTATACGGAGCGAGTTTACAGATGTAAACTTTGGAAAAATATTCCTTCGCTTTTTTTAAACAGTATCTACCCCTCACCTAACAACAATCTCTGCAAATTATCCTTTATTTGTTCTTTATTATTTATCCTTACTTACAATAACCTTTATTCCTTCATTCATTTTTTCTTTCCCTCCTTCATCCATCCAATCTTTCCCTCTCATCTCCCCTCTCTCTCTCTTTTAAATTTGCTTTATCTTTTCCCTTCCATTTTTATCTATACTTTCTCTTATCTTATGAAGTATATTTCCTTAACGGCATTTTCAAATTTTAGCGTTCCCTTCAATACTTGGCTTTCCATATGTGTATATGCGTATATATCTGGTTTTGTCCCTGTATGTATACATACTATGTTAGTGTACATATATGTGTGTATGTGCTTATATAAGCATGCATCAGTGTATGTAACTATGTGTTTGAATGTATCGAGGTTTTTTCTGGATCGTGTATGTTCCTGTACGTATATGTCTAAGTGTGCTTATGTGTGTAAGTACGTAGTCGTATACGTCAGTTAAAGTTAGCATATATGTATATATGTATGTGTGTAGATGTATTTGTATGCACATGTGATGCGTGTACGTATAGTTGTGTGTATATATGTATATGTGTGTGTATATGTATGTGTATATATATGTATATATGCAATATTACTAAAAAATATATGTTTATCTAAACATATATTGTGTGTATGTGTGTATGTGTGCGTGTTTTCACATGCATATATATATATATATATATATATATATACGTCACATTTTCTGGGGCTTCACATATCTGTTAAATGTCTATTTGATGAGTACTGTTATTTGTGTCCTCCCTGAAGAGATTGATGCATAGCTGACCATTATTTATCCTGTTGGGCGTATTTTGGATGCATCCATCGATACATGTGTAGGAGTTATGAAGATATAAGTAATTTAATAACATCTTGAGCGTTTGTCTCATTTTTCTATTTTAACCTATTGTTCTCCTAAATACGTCTTGCTTGTCCTCGGATTCAAATCCCACAGTAGTGTATCCATTGTTTCCTAAGACACTTAAGCAACATTTAGTTACCTTGGAATTATTCCCTCGGATCCTTCCTATATGATATATATTCCAATAATAGTACTATTAATAATAGTGAAGTCAAACCAATTATACTTTCTAATAATCAAGCTAACCTTGCTCTATGTAACTGTCGTAAAAAATTACTGTGTCCCGTTAATAACCAGTATCTTATAAAAAATGAAAAATATAGTACTCCATCACTACTCTTGGTAAATAACATGTTAAGATTGGTGCGTCCTCTTCCTCATTCAAACTAGGCTGGAACAATCACAGTCTACATTTAGACATAACGAAATTGCTGATAGTACATCTATAGCTAACTTTGTACATTCCCTCACTAATATTAGCATTGAATCTTAAATTGCTTGGTTTCTTCTATGTAATACACAGCTATATATAGGTGGCGATGGCTGGTGTGAGATCTATGGGTCTGAGGCATTCCATATTAATAAAATTAAATCGAATATCATAAATCAGCGTGAAGTGTTGATTTGAAGTCGCCAGCACCTTAAATATAAATCATTCTTATATCCTACTTATACCTAACCTTACACTTATTTATTATGTCTACACTAATAAGCTTTATAACCTAGATCGATGCAAGTGGATAATTCCCTACATTCGCTACACAATTTTGTTCTACCTTCGTAATAGATAATGTATTAGATTGTATACAGACATTCTACTATATATAAGAATACTTCTGACATGTTACTGTCAGCATGTTAATACAAATCGCTCTTGTATGCTACTTACTTTGGTTAATCATAATTTGGTCTCACCTTCGTAATAGATAATGTATTAGACCGTATCCAGACATTCTACCACTTAGATCAAGACATTTGAATAATTCCTTACCTTGTTAACCCTAATCTGTTTTCATCCTAATGATAGATAAGGTATTAGACCATTTTCGGACATTCTGCTATTTGTAAAAAGAACTATTTTTCATTGATGCTGTCGCCATAAATACAAATAGTTCCTATATGCTAACTACACCTAAACTTCCATGCAATTATTAAAACTTCACTTATAAACTTTTAGCCTAGATCAATGGCAAATGATTAATTCCCTAACTCGGCTAATCATAGTTTGGTCTCTACCTTAGTAACAGGTAATATAATAGACCATATTCAGACATTCTGTTATTTGTAAAATGCATTTTACCCTTTGAGATATAACCTTTTTGTCTATTACATTTAATGCTTGAACTATTTTTTTACATGTTCAAATTGGTATCCTATAATGATCGTATGATCGTGTAACTCTAGATCTTTACACCACTATATGCTCCTGTTTGTCTCTATCTTAGATAATACTTCCTTTTTAATTTATTATAAATGATACATTAAATTTACTTTTATAATCCAGTTGATGTATTCAAACTAATAGAAGTGTTTACGTTGTAGCATTATGGACCGGCTGTATATTTATATCCATATGCTTCTGTATGAGCCTGAACACACACTTGTTATATTAAAATATCTATATGTACATGTATGTATTTCTACGTCTGTGTATTCCTAGGTATATATATATATGATCGAGTTGGATGGCGAACAAGGGTGTGGAGTGGAGTGAAAGCATTTGAAGAGGCCAGGATGATGCAAGCAGGGCTCAAGAGATTTTTAAGGAAAAATGTAATGACTGAGAAGGTGAATGACAAGGACCTTTTTGTGTGCACAGTCTGTGACAGACCATG
>NC_068982.1:97844584-97849892 GCF_001194135.2 Octopus bimaculoides
GCTGTGTATGGAGAGGGTGCCATAGCTGAAAGAACCGCTCGTGATTGGTTTGCTTAGTTAAAAAATGGAAATTTTGACCTCAATGACGCACCTCGTTCTAGCCGTGCAGTTGAGTTCGATGAAGAGCGATTAAACCAACTTTTGCACGAAAATTCTCATCAAACGACAAGAGCATTGGCAGAGAAAATGGAATGCTCCCACACTGCTATAGAGAAGCATCTTCACTCGATGGGAAAGGTTCAGAAGTATGGAGCATGCTTTCCACATGCTTTAAAGGACAACAACAAAAATCAACGAACCACAATCTCCGCTGGTTTGCTTGCTCGTCACCGCTCAACTCATGGAGACAAGCAACGATTTCTTTACCGGATCGTTACAGGCGACACTGCGCGTGAAACAAGATCATCATCCGCGTAAAACGATGTTGTGCATACGGTGGGACTGGGAAGGGATTATCCATTACGAATTGCTTGAATGGAACAAACGGTCAACGCGGAACTATATGTTCAACAGATGGAACGACTCAACACGGCTATTCAAGAGAAAAGACCTAATCGGCACCATGGAGCTCTGCTTCACAACAACGCCCGCCTCATATCACCAATATCACCAAGGATGCCATTCAACCGCATGGCTGGGAAGTGCTGCCACACCCACCGTACTCTCCCGATTTGGCACCAACGGATTTTCACTTCTTTCGATCTCTTTCGAATGCTATGCGCAGAGTTTTGTTGAATATTGATGCAGAATTGAGAGCTTGGTTGGATCAATTTTTCGAGTCGAAATCGGGTGACTTCTACCAACGGGGTATTGAAAATCTTGCTGAACGTTGGCAAGATGTAAACAACAAGGGTGAATACATTATTGATTAATTAGTTCTTATTTTTTATTAAACCTTTTTAAAAAATTAAATTTAAAAAAAAACGGCGGGAACTTAGTTGCCAACCCAATATATATATATATATATATATATATATATATATATACACATATCCACTACTTTATTATATCCCCCTCTTCCTAGCTCTCCTGTGTGACCCCTCTGTCTGGCATTCGCCATGAAAGATCGCTAGCCATTAAACCTTTTTCTATTTTATATCCCCGTTTATTTCTGTGTTCCTTTCTGTCGAAGAGCATAGGCTCGAAATGCAAAAGACTCTCACTTTCCGAGCACCAAACTAATAGATCTGTTTGTTGTTTACCCATGAATTACACTGGACACTTTCTTTGATGAGAAATCGCTCCAATACACCACGACGTTTGAACCTTTTGAACTTTTCTAAACTTTTTTGTACTTTCTGCTTTTTCCTATTGTCACAGCAAAACGGGTTGTATAGAATCTCAACCTAATCCGACAACTGCTAGGCGACCCTCAAACGCCTTGAAGTTGGAACATAGTATACGCAACGATCAATTCTGTTCAAAAGCGGTATACTGTTCCCTTTCTCGACCATTTTCTTTTTTCTTCTTAGAGAAATTTATGTGGACACATCCAGGCAACCCCAACAAATGTTTTAAAACGTTCTGAGTCAAATTTACAAAAAGCTAATTTGAAAAATTCCTGAAATAAGATGAAAAACTTAAGAAATATTAGGTTTCTTTCTATTGCAACAATAATTCTATTGCAACAATAATTTCTATAGAATCAAAAACTTAATGTGAACACCGAACACTGAATATTGGACATTACTTTTGCATAAGAGAAGATTTAGTGGCAGTTGTATATGTTTTACGGTTTTCAGTAAGGATCTGTAAAACAAAGTGCTTCTGAGGTTCATCATTTGTGAGAATGTTATTGTAATCCTGAATGAGTTTGACACCTCTTTCTGCAACATCATTCACAACAACTGACTTCTCAAGTTTTTCAAGTTCACTTTTGTAACTAGGATCATCCTTCCATGTTGAAGGGTCTTTGTCGAGAAAATCGGTGCTGGCAGAAAATCTCGTGAAGAAAGTTTTGTACCAAGATTTACAAAAGACGAAAACTCGATGCTTGTAGAGGAACAAAGTCATTTTGCTGCAGAATGTACCTTTTCAGTTGATTTTTTTCTTCTTCACCTGTGTCTGCTTTCAGCATAGCTTGAGCAATATTTGCCTTCGCCTCTGTTGGAACATTATCATCAACTATGGATAGAGCCACAGTTTCAGGAGTTAAGAACCAGAGATGGTTGGAAAATTTATTCGCAGCAGCCTTACTGATTTCTGGATTAATATGCTGATAATTTATTAGTTGACGCATGAATAGGAAACCATGATAAGGTGCTTTAATTGCTTCTGATGACAGAAACCAGGCTCGAACAAACACTCGAGCAAGAAAAACTGGTATTCTTCTTAAAGACTTCCCCCCAGGAGACAACTGAAATTGATCTTGAAATAGGTATATCTTGAATGCGTGAATTACTCTTTACATCCACATAACATGACTTACAGCTCCTGGAGTACGAAATGATATTCCGTTCTTCAAAATGCCGCCAATTAAAATCATTGTTAACTCCAACAATTCTCGGTAATCATTTCGCTGGTGTTTCTGCGTAAAAATGTAGTATTCAAGAAATCCAAGAATGGTGGAGCAGATATCATCAGGCACTTTATTGCTAACAGTTATGTAAATTTTCTTGTTGAGTTTCGTCCAAGTTTCTTTAAATCTTTTGAAAAACGCTGTCTAGACCAGTAGTTGCACCCATCAATGAATCAAAACAGCTCCTAAAAACTAGTTCAAAAATATGATGACAGCAAGGGAAATACAAACAGGTCACGATTGAATAATTTTTCTAGATTTGTACAGGCAACATTTACACGACCTGAGTTACTTGCTGTCGTATCACAGCTAGAAATAACAGTCAAAACAGATCACTAATACACACTGGTGAATTCACCAGTATGTAGTAGTGATAACTGTGGTTTTGAGCTGTTTTGACTCTTATTTCTAGCATTGCTGCGTACTCTCTTGTACCCTGATTATGAATGTGTATATATATATATATATATATATATATATATATATATATGTATATATGTGCACTCACACAAATATGTGTGTGAAGAGGTTTGTTATATATAGATATATTTTCTATTAACAAGTGTAATAATGATACGGCGCATAAGTCACTTCCACAAAATAGAATGTACCAAGTCAGACCTTCGTAAGATGATTAAAATGTTAGGTCTTAAGATGTTGGCCAGGAGTTTTAATATCATCTTGAATAATGGTTTAAGTACGTGCAAAAGTTTCACAAATATTAATCATTTATCAAATAATACGAAGTGAACAAAAGCACGTATTATATTCTTCTTCCTAAGAATATCAATAATGTCTATAAAAAGTTAATCCTTGGACGTAAGACCTTAAAAGGAAAGAAATAGCAACTAAAAACTTCGAAACGCGGGATAAAGTGACTGAAGATAACTTGACTAACAGAACAATGTTTAGAGGGGACATTTTCCTTATATTACATTCAACCACTATGCTGGTGTTTTTTTTAGAAACCCATAGAGCACACTGAAAAATCTTGATAAGTGTGAGTTATGTGACATTAGTAAAGTCATTTTAGGATCGATTAATTTTAATAGCCACCAAGGAACTAAGTAACCGTTATCGAATAATAGTACTTCGGTAATCAAGTGAATCTATTTGCCAACTCATACAGGCACAGCGAATTTTCGAGCTATTTAATAACGCACAAAGCTATTAAATCCACTTTAAATTTAGCTTTCTTTCATATGCCGTCATGACTACGACCTGTATCTGTGATCAGGTCGCAGCTGTGCGGCAATAATTTTGATACCACATTGAAATAAATTTACAATTAAGTGAATTTAACAGCTCTGTGTGTTGTTAAAGATTTTCACTGTGTAAATGCTTCAGCTTTAGTGAATAATTTCTGGTCGTATCACTTACTAGGCAAGAACTCCAAAATATCTAAAACCATTTCTCCAAAAGAAGCTTAGTATTTGGAAAGACATTTCTGCCAATCTGTGATACTATTATGGACAATTTCATATTGCCAGGAAAACTTCTATTTTTCTAAAATATTTACTTGATAAAAATATTTTCAGAACTTCTAGACAATTTAATGGAGGTGACAGATCTATGAATATACTCGGTTAAGATATTTCATTTGGTTTACACAGATGATTGTCTTTGAATTTTCGTATTATTGAATTTTCGTATTATTGCTGGAGTTCGTTGAAGCTTCCATCTTGACTATTTCATTTATAAAATATTAGTTGATTCGAGAGTATAGAATGTGGCATTCGCCCAAACTGCCATGCAATGGGACGGAACCTAGAATCTCGTGATTGCGAAACGAAATTTTAACCATGCTTACATAAACACACGCGTGCGCGCACACATCTATCTATCTATCTATCTATCTATCTATCTATCTATCTATCTATCTATCTATATATATATATATATATATATTTATATATATATATATATATATATATATATATATATATATATATATATATACACTCTCTCTCTTGTTGTTTTTTGTCTTTTTCCTTTTTTTGAACTTATATATATATATTTATTTGTGTGTGTGTGTGTGTGTGTATACATATATACATATAAATACATACATATACATATATATATGTGTGTGTGTATGTATATACATATATATATTATATGCATGTATGCACATGCATACAGATATATTGCTGTAAAACTTGGCTTATGATAAATAAGTTGTGAAATATATGAATGAGTAAATAAATTCATAAATAATGATAGGTGCTGATGCCGAAGGCGTGCATAAATATAGATATGTTTATATATGGAAGTAAGTTTATTTATATGTAAGTAGACAGACAAGCGACTGTTTAGTAGACAAATGACATATACAACTTAAACATGTGAATGTGTATTCAGCTGGTGTGCATTAGTCAAAGCCGAGCGTTATCAAAAGGTGAATAAATGTTTATGATGCTACACACTGTGCTTCAGGTGCTGCAGATTAAAATTGCATCACGAAGAGAATAACTTCAACCAGAGATGAATCAATATAAGATGTAAATGCTATAAATTAAGAGACAATAAACAAGTATAAATATGAAGGAAATTAAAATTTAAATAAATAAATAAATATTTTATTTAAATAACACAAAACATATAATAAGCAAAATAGGAGATGATATTAAGTATGCTATATATTCGTGCGTGCATGTATATATATATATGTATATAATGAATATATGTATTATATATATACACGTATATATATGCATATATATATATATAGTATGCCTATATATTATATAAGACACACACACATACACACACACACACATGCATACACAT
>NC_068982.1:97850161-97852565 GCF_001194135.2 Octopus bimaculoides
ATATATATAATGTATATATATATTTATATATATATATATATGTGTGTGTGTGTGTGTGTGTGTGTGTGTGTGTGTGTGTGTGTATACACACACGCACGCACATGCATATATATATATATAGTATGCCTATATATTATATAAGACACACACACATACACACACACACACATGCATACACATATATATATTTATGCATGTGTGTATGCGTATCTTTCTAACTACATACACGCATACACAAGATACATCTCCAAAAACGTATATACCAACGCACACACGCATATACACTTGCATACACTTGTGTGTATGTGTATGTATGTTTGTACATATTCGTGTTATATATATATATATACATATGCACACACACGCATACATATAATACTTATATATACACATACATTCTATTAAAGAAAGCACTGGAAGTAATCGATTTTTCTTCACGTCTTTCGACAGATAAAAAGAAATTAATAATCAACGGTATTGTGTTCAGTCAACCAGAACATTGTAATGTCTATTTTGTTTTACAGAAGCTATAAAATTTTATCGAACCTTTCACTTATTACAAAACGCTTCCTCTCGCCCTTTTTTCTTTTCCGTATGTTTTCACTTTAATTCTTGTTTTATCTTCATACTAACTTAATATTACTTTTGTTATTAATTATATTCCACTATTAATGTTTGACTGTGTTAAAATACCGAAATAAGGAAAAAAGAAAAAAAAACGAGGAAAGAGAAAGAGATAGATGTGGGTGGAAATTGTAATGGCGATTTGAGTGTGGATGGCAGACGAGAGATGGGCAGGGAATGTGGAGCGGAGAGAGTTGATGTAAGGAACTGAGTGTAGAGACAGGGAAGTGGTGGTGGTGGTGAAAGAAAAGGAATATCGAGGAGACTGTGTGCGTGTGGAGGAAGTGGAGGTGACAAAGAAGAATTTCCCTCGAAAAAACAAAAAACAAAAAAAAAACACGGGATAAAATCATAAATATATAGAGTAACAAAAATAAATCGCAATCTCGATGATAATGATGACGATGATGATGATGATGATGATGGAGGACAAGAGGGGAAGGAGGAGGAGGAGGATGGTGATAGTGGTTGATGCTGCTGTTGATGATGATGCGGAGGAGGAGGAGGAGGAGGAGGTGGAGGTGGAGGTGGTGGGCGATGATGATGATGACATGAAGAATAATAATTTCCTTTATAGCTGCCATTATTAGATTTGGCGTAAGGGCAGCATTAATACAAACATTAGAATAAAATAAATACTTGTGAGTAAGCGTCATGTGTATATTTATAAACATATACATACACACACACACACATACACACATACACACATACACACATACGCAGGTGTTTAAAATATTTAGTGTCTAGACTACGTATAAGATATATCATACAAAATGAAAGATGCATTATATACAATATATATACTTGGATTATGTATGCATTTATACATACACAGGCGAACGCATTTATATGAAGTATCATGCCTGTCTTTGGTCTGTCTGTCTTTGGTCTGTCTGTCTTTGGTCTGTCTGTCTTTGGTCTGTCTGTCTTTGGTCTGTCTGTCTGTCTGTCTGTCTTTCTTGTTCGTCTATTTGTCTATCAGTCTGTCTGTCTGGCTGGCTGTGTGTGTGTATATATGAATGTTTATATGTATGCATGTATGTATGTATGTATGTATGTATGTATGTATGTATGTATCAGAGGTGCAATCTGTGTGGGTGTTTTTTCAAAACAGTGTCTGGTTTAAAAAGCCACATCAGACGCCATGAAAGGGCTAAGGTGTAGGTGCAGGAGGTGGTCAAACTCTGTTTAAGGAGTAGACAACCACCACCACCATGTATGTATGTATGTATGTATGTATGTAGTCTTCTCTGGCAAGACGGGAGTCGAAACATCTGGCTATGTTATAAGAAGACAAACATTGAGTTCTTTTCGTTACTACAATAAACCGAGCGGAATGTATTCGCATCTGTATGTTTGTGCGTATATATGTGGCCATACCTATGTGTGGGTGGCACACATATATATATACACACACAAGCACATATATTCTATGTGTGCGTGTGTGTATTTATTCAAAAACGCCAAATTTTCCCCTCATCATTTTTATTATTATTGAAATTTTTTATTTTTAATATAAATTTTTTTATATGAAATATAATACTAATACTAATGCTAATACTTATATTTAAAAATCACAAACTGTAAATATTGTTAATAATGTTTATTCTTCACAGAAGAAAGTCACAATTTAGGGTAAGATGTTTTAGTCGATTAGTCTGACATAGAAATTGACTATTTAATGTATAAGAATGGGACATTTAATTTAATGTAACGGCGTGCAAAAAATAAGTAATTAAAGGAATTTATTAGTAAATTCTTGTCACTGTTTTATATT
>NC_068982.1:97853517-97854702 GCF_001194135.2 Octopus bimaculoides
ACAACACGAGGACGCGGTACACGCAAAGTATTAATAAGACACTCGGGGAAGAAAAGAAAAAGTGTTTTACGTTTCGAGCAAAATTCTTTCTCCAGAAACAGGAGATAGAGGAAAGTCCAAAAGAAAAAGAAGACGGAGATAGAGAATTGCCAACAATCCACACGTAGTTATATTTTTGAATATATATATATATATATATATATATTTCGTGCTATGCTTAGAAGCAATGCACGTTATCAGAACTTTCGACTCGGATCAAATAGAACAAATTGCTTCAAATTCTTGCAAGAATAACCTTGTAAATGGAGTCGAGACAAGATACTTTATACTGGCATCGAATCGTGTGAAGTTTAATAATTAAGTCAAACCAAATAATGATATTTTAAAATGTTTTAACTGAAGAAAGTTTTGCGTAAGAAATGAATTTCTTCTTATCTTTTACGTAATGATTTGAAACGTACGCATTAAATGCTTCCAAAATATCACTATCTGGTTTGACTTAGGTAGCGAGCTGGCCGAACCGCTGACAAGTTGGACAAAGCTCAGTCGATAACTGGATCTCACCGCGTAAATAATAATGATGATAATAATAATAATAATACACCGTTCCCTAAACAGATGCATCTTGTACCACGAGTCAGATGTTCAAGCGATCGCAGAGCAACGTGAACAAGAAGAACAACAATAACAATAATAATCCTTTCTACACAAGATCTGAAATTTTGGGGGATAGGGATAGTCGATTACATCGACCCCAGTATGCAACTGGTACTTATTTTGTCGACCACGAAAGGATAAAAAGCAAAGTCGACTGCAGTGGAATTTGAACTTAGAACGTGGGCTTACTAATGATTCCGCCAGCTCGCCGCCCTTCTTCTGAATAATAATAATAATAATAATAATAATAATAATAAACAACAACAACAATAATAATAATAATAATAATAATAATAATGATAATAATAATAATAATAATAATAACAACAACAATAATAATAATAATAATAATAATAATAATAATAATAATAATAATAATAAAAATAACAACAACAACAACAATAATAATAATAATGGATCTATTTTAAAACGGGGGCCACATTTTTCATTAATGTTTTACGTAGTGTTTTTGGTACCGAAAGACTTTCAAACTTCGTATACTTATCTATTTTGTGTTATAGAACAGAA
>NC_068982.1:97856914-97859021 GCF_001194135.2 Octopus bimaculoides
TAGTAATAATCCTTGGATGGAATTTATAAATATTTAAAGCGTGGCTACGCTCGTTTCCACAAATCACATGTCTCTTAAGATCACAGTCCGTATCCCTGGAATGATTAAAGTGTAGTTTGTGGTATCCGTAGAATCCATGAAGATGCCCACGGATACTACAGACCTCACTGTAATCAGGAATACGGACTTTGATCTTAAGAGACATGTGATTTGTGGAAACCAGCGTAGCGAATCATTAAATGTTTATAAATTCCTTCCATGGAATATCATTATTATTATTACATTTATCCTACATTATATCGGTACAGTTCGATGCAACCCCAAAAACTGGTTCACCAGAGAGCATCATTAGACTGTAGGCGGAATAATAGAATAGGAGCTTTATTTGCATATTCAAAAAGTTTCCTGCAAACAAATTTAAAAGAAGCACACATACACACACACACTTATGTGTGCGTGCGCGCGCGCGCGCGCGCGTGTGTGTGTGTGTGTGATTATAAATTCAAAGAAGGCTTCTCTTGCCTTACTTCTATGACTTCGTTCATATATACATTATGACCCAATGAGGACAACTAGGATTTCAAGACGCAAACTCACCACTTATAGTGTTGTGTCGACGCCCCCAACCGAAGAAGTAGGCTCGACCAAGACATATAAATAGACGTAGTCTGACCGTGGTAGGAGTGGACTGCCAGTGGACTGATAGTAGACTGACTGTTGAGTAGCTGACGTGTAGCGGTTGAGCAGAGATCATCCGAAGGTGCTAGATAGCAGTAGCTTGAGACATAACATATAAAAAACTTTTTTCTTTCATGATCATTCTATATTTATTGCCTTGCTTCTATGGCTTCTTTAATCGAAAAGAAAGTAATATATTTGAAATAGTTCCTATTACTAATCAATCAGAGAAATTTGATTGCAATCGTTTAGATAAGCGATCAACTTAAGAAGGTCGCTATAGTCGTAGTACATTACCGGTGCATGCTTCGCTACCTCTGGAATGAAGCAAAGATGGCACCGATATAATATCGCTCTAATTGAAACGGAAGACTCGAGAATCTTGATACATGTTGAGTTTCTTCTCCTGAATTGTTCATACCCTCTTACATCATACTATTATTCTCTCGATTGAGAATATGCATAGCTGTAATATAATATAAGGAAATATAATAATAGTTAAAATGAACAGACACTGGAAAAGAGACTTATATTATACATTAAAATAGGTATGTATACATGAATTCATTATGGTGTTTTGGAAACAGTGGATTTGTAAATATTAGGTTGAAGCCCAATATTTGCATGCTGTTATTTATAGCTTTATGTGCTTCGAGATCCACTGTTTCAGAAAATATAATTGTTTCACTCTCTCTCTCTCTCTCGAAAGTTTTATCAATTATTATGACGCCAACAAAATATATACATATTATTAATATATTTTCTTTGGACACAAACTCATGTCATATGAGTGTAAACAACTGGTGTGATGCCATCGTCAGTTGAAAAAAAAAACGAGGAATTCATAACAAAATGTATTTCTTACACAAACAGATAAAAGCTGTATAGAATTTAAAACCGGAAGGTAAGTAGCCGTAAGAGGCGAATGTAACGAAAAGTGTGTATGGTCTTTTCATATGTAAGAGACTTCAGAAAAAAGAGCTCTATTAAGCGAAGTTTACATTAAAACATAATTTAAAATCTGTGTTATTTATTGAATTAATTTTTTATTGCTAACTTTAGTTATTAGAACTTTGAATTTTTTTAAATAAAAATTATATTTTCCTCAATGTAAATATATTAAAAATGTATGGTGTGTAAAAGTGAAATAGCTTTCAAATTTAAAGAATTATTTTAAAGAAAGAGAATTTTCTAGAAAGTAGAGACAAAGAAATAAAACGAAAATTTCGACATGATCCCCAAAACTTCTAAACGTTCGTAGGATTATTCATTAAGAGACTTTTAATAATATGTCAGATCTGAGCTATTGTTAACTTGCAGGTACAATCCCATATACCTATTATACAATTACAAGCTTTGAAATCAATAACCTCGCGAACAGTTGGAAGATATTCGTTCCGATCGCTACTTTTGTTATATTTCTTATGTT
>NC_068982.1:97859698-97860727 GCF_001194135.2 Octopus bimaculoides
ATTACATGCAGCTTTCCATGTTCTATTGACCAATATCGTCCTAAGATCGGAAACGATAAGTTCGGAAAATTGATTTGTGACGACTCATGTCAATAAATATATAAAAAAAAAATAACCGAACGAACAGCTATGGAAAATTTTTGTCTCAAATTTGTTCACAATCTCGTATCTACATATATGTGATTGTATGTATGTATTCATTATCTATCCGTGTATGTATTTATATACCTATATATATATATATATGCGTCTCTCTCTCTCTCTCTCTCTCTCTCTCTCTCTCTATATATATATATATATATATATATACACCAGATGTCCTTTTGAATTTTTTATTTTTAATTGTTGATATGACATAGTGTGTCATATGTGTTTGTTTATTGTCTTCATTGTCCTTTTGAAAAATAAATAGGTTAATTAACATAGTACAGTGTCTACTAGTTGATGAGTACTACATATTTCCGTCCATTTTCTTATTGCTATATATATGTGTGTGTGTGTATGTGCGCGCGCGTGCGCGCGTTTATGTATATGGGGACATAAACCAACCAACACCGGTTCTCAGGAGGTAGTGAGAGGACAAAGACAGACAAAATAACACACATAGAGATATACATATATGTATATATACGTTGGGATTCTTTCAGTTTCCGTCTACTAAATCCACTCACTCGCGAGGCTATGGTGGAAGACATTTGCCCAACGTGCCACGCAAAAAGACTGAACCCGGAATCATGTGGTTGAGAAGCAAGCGTTTTACCACACATCCACACCTGTGCGTCTCTCTCTTCACACACACACACACACACACACACACACATACATACATACATACATACATACATACATACATATATATAACAGCCCATGCTGTTGTCAAAGGTTTGTCGCCTACATCTGTGAGCGGCCCCGGGCAACTCTTGTGTCACGGTATACGGGGCCGATGACCTTCAGAGCTGCTGTTCCGCGTAATGATACATCGGTTCCAGCTTTCGGTGACAGAGTACAGCAGCTAGCTCTTTCTCTGTC
>NC_068982.1:97861263-97861829 GCF_001194135.2 Octopus bimaculoides
ATCTTTAATCCAAATTTTACTCTTGAAGAAGAAGAAAAAAAAACAAATGTAAAACTGGAGTAAAAAAAAGATTTACTTCAACCATTTATTTTAAAATTTTACATCCGTTGTTTGTTATTTTTTATTCGACACTATCCTCTATCATTTTTAAAATGCTATTCTATGTGTACGTGTGCGTGCATAAATATATAAATATATATACATACATACTCACATATATATGTGTGTGTGTGTGTGTGTGTGTGTGTGTGTGTGTGTGTGTGTGTGTGTATGTGTGTGTTTGTGCGTGTGGGTGGGTATGCGTGTTTGTGAGTGTATGTGTGTGTATGTGTGCATGTATGTATCTACATACAAACATGCATATATACGCATATGCGTTTGATTCCTTGCAGTGGGTTATCTTTCTTTTTTATAGTCCGTCATTCCTTGCTTTTTGTTGTTGTCTTCCTTTTGTTCTCTTCTCTTTCTATCACTGATCTTTCTTTTCGACTTTTTCTTCCCCCTCCCTCTTGAACATTTATGTGTCATGTATATATATATATATATATATATATATATATATATAT
>NC_068982.1:97862844-97863472 GCF_001194135.2 Octopus bimaculoides
ATTTTTATAACTACATTTAAACTCTCCAAGTAGAAAGGAAGAATACAAAAAAAAAACATTTTGACTTAGCCAGACCATACAGGCTAGTATGGTTGACAGAACTAAGGATATTGCTGTTACCTTCATAATTGCTATTGTCATTGTTATTTCCACTTCCATTTCTATAATTATTGGTAATGCTATTATTGACATTGATTAAATTATTATTGAGATTTCTATAACTATTACCACCATTCTTATTTTCAACGATTCTGGCTAATCTTATGTTCTTTCTATTTAACCTAGCTATGATTGTACCTATATTAGGGAGGGTTGAGTATGAGATTCGGACTTTATTACGTGAAAAGGTTGTACTATATCTGTGGGAAGAAGGGAATTTTTTTTGTAAAATAGCTATAAATTTTTTGTATATATTAGTGGATACTGCTTAATTGAAAGGGATATTGAGCCAGACATGATTTTTACTTTTAAATTTATTGCGTGAGTGAGTACAGGATACCTTTTGATCACCCTTATTCTCTTGGGCAATATTATGATTTATAGTTTTGCATATCTTTTTTGTGGAATCCTTATTATTTTGTAAAGTAACTATATCATTGCCATTGCTTATATATATATATATATATAT
>NC_068982.1:97865199-97872231 GCF_001194135.2 Octopus bimaculoides
ACTTTCATTGTGATTTCTGCAATGTGGTGCATAAATTGTCAAGTAAATGAGACGCATCTTTGCCTCCACTGATTCACTTGCAAAGTGTTGAGTAAAATTATTTCGTTGCAGACCTCCTTTGGGTCTTTTTATTATCACTTTGACACACATAGTCCCCAGTTGGTAACATTGATTTCAAGGCCCTCCTAGATGAGAGACTGGCATTCCACTTAATGTCTATGTTCCATGCTGGCATGGATTGGAGAGTTATTAATGTAGAAATATGGTATCGTAGCTACTAACAGTTGAGGGTTGCGTAGTCTAGACGGCGTTTTTAGATTTCATTATTCTCTTTAACCCGGGCAAAGCCGGGTATTTCTGCTAGTTAATTATAAATATATAAGCTTTGATTTACAGGGATATTTTTTTCCTCTGATAAACTAAGTAATTTAGTATTTTGTACAAGGAAAAATGTTTACATAAATATGAATACATAAATTAGAACAATTATCATATATAATTATATCTTTTTAGATAATCATGCATATATGTATTCATTGTGGTACCTACTTCGCTTGATATATTTTATCATACGGTGTACTTTCGAGCTTGTATACATATAATAATTTATAGCATAATATAATTATTGCATTACTTTAATTTCCTTTCTTCCGAAAAACTTAGTAAAATTATGATATATATTTTTTATTTGTAGTTTATTTTCTCTTTATCTAAGAAATAATATAGTTTATAATTATCGTAGCTCTATGTTTTTGTTTATTTTATTTACGGAGTCTTTTCCTCTGATAAACAAAATAAATTGGGACATTATAAAATTTTCTGTACTTAATTATTTTCTCCATTTGAATTTTGTTGTCCTTTTATTGTACTTATTATGTATTTGAATTATTAACGCTCACGCTGATAAACATAGGTATTTTTGCAATTTGGCAGTCATTTAAATGGAATTTCGTCTGTTTATTTTTTTAACAAAGACCCTGAAGAGGCTTGTATACATAGATAGGAATTTTTTTATAAATCAACTAATGTATATAAGTCCAAACAAAATGTTGGCTTTATATGATTTAAAAAAAAAATTATCTTATAATATATTATATTTTTTAAAGTATATATATATGTATACATATAGTTAGATAATATTCTGTTAAGAACGTAGTAGAGTACAGTATAAAGCTCGTCTACCTTCAGATTTCACCCGGTGCTATCCGGCAGTAGTATTATACGTACTGCTAGATTTGCGTTGGGGATTCTGTAGTGTGTGAATGGATAATCGAATAAGTTGGAGTCAGCAAGGAGCACACCTGTAATCACTACAGTTGTTTCCACGCAGCGTAGTTCTCTAGACTCGCAGGAATTTGGTTACGCAACCGTTTCTCAGCATTATGAGATCTAGTTGTGTTTCCTCAGGTGATATATGAATAAATATTGTCTCTGTAAACGCAAAATCTCAGCTTCAAGAGCATCTTTTCTGTCTGTCGTTGTTTGCATGGTTGTAGTAGCCACTAAGTGTATCAAGAAATGTATTGTGGCTGAAAATCTGTTGATAAACTGCCTTCAATGTATGGATGGAGTGGGATGGTTGCTATGTTAAAGGTATTGGCATTCGGTTTCTTTCTCCTGTTGGTTTATTCTTCATGGTCGGTTATACTTACCATTTTCCTTGGCTGACCTTCGAGAATTCGCCGGTCATTCTGTTGGTGAGTTTGCATGTACACCGGTAAATTTTTGAAGGTCAGCCAAAGATAATGGCAAGTAAATAGCGAATAGACGCTAACTTAATGTGATTAGCGTGATAAGTTCAATCAAAGATATAACTGTATAAAGGAGAGATAAACATTGTTGAACAGCGTTTTTTTTTTTTTATGTGAAGGTGCTCATTTGAATTAGGAGAGAGAGCAGAAGGACTCATGATCTACAGAGGCTTCCTCACTGGTATGGCAATCAACATTTTCTATCACTTGGTGGATATTCAGTATTTTCCTGGTATTAATGTCCAAGCGGTGAGTCTTTTCAAGTGTCATGTCCAGTATTGCAAATGTTCGTACCACTGGGACAGTAAAAGCCTTCGAGAGTATGATCAAACTTAATACGGAGAGCTCTATGAGAATGTTATGACCAGCTCTGATGTGAACAACAAATGTATAGCGGAAATCAGTTTTTCTTTCCTCTGCAGCTCTCACACGTAACCTTGGCATTTTTTCAACACAGCTATTATAGCAATCACTGTGGGAATTTTAAATTTCTTTATAATAGTGCTAGTAGCATTATTATAAATCTGGTCTTCTCGGGCTGCAACATGATTTGTCAGTTCATTATTCATCGCATCTTGCAGATGAAATTGTTTCTTTCTTACAAGTTGTAAATGGCAACTTTCAGAAAATGCTTTCTTAGCAATTAAAATTATTGAGCAACTTTTTTTCTAGAAAATTAACTTATGAAGTAACGAAAGTATTGGTTATGGATACGACTATACTTAAAATCTAGGATGCATCCTGTTACTTGAATGATTCATGTTGCTCGATTGTTGGTCGGCCACATGCCACATGGACATAACGGATGAGGACGTGTCAAGCACAAAGATGGAGTCTAACTGAGACACTGCCAAGCGAGTTGTTCGAGACGACCCAAGCAAATGCTGACAAATGGTGGACGCAGCGACACGCTGCAACGGTACATGCCCCCCTCCCCCGCTGGGTTATTATAGCAATATTAAGACAGACAAAAAAGGCAGCGAACTGACAGAATCGTTAGCACGCCGGGCAAAATGCTTAACGGCATTTCAACCATCTTTACGTTCTGTGTTCAAATTAATAGTTGAGCACTGAGGTCAATGTAATCGACTTTCCCCCTCCTCCAAAATTGCTAGTCTTGTACCAAAATTTGAAACCAATATTAAAACAGACAAAGGCAGCGAGCTGGCAGGATCGTTAGCACGTCAGCCAAATTTTTTAGAGGCATTTCTTTCGTCTTTACGTTCCCAGTTCAAATTTCGCCGAGGTTGACTTCGCCTTTCATCATATAGGATCGATAAAATAAGTACCAGTTCAGTACTGTGGTCAATGTAATTGACTTATGCACTCTCCCGAAATTGCTGGCCTTGTACCAAAATTTGAAGCCAATATTAAAACAGACATACAAAAACAGACTCAAAAATGAAGAAAATACATACAATCCATATTGCAAAATGGCACCATATATAATTAACCACTGCATATAAGAATGTACAAGGTAGTTCTCAACTAGACGTAAATAAGAATATGTAGGTTACAAAACCTAAATATCTTAACTCTGCTTTGGCTTATTTGTTGTAGAGTAATTGAAAGATGGAACATAAGAAGACCGATAAATCGGAGAGTGGTCAGCTCTCTGTTTCATATGTATCGATATATTTTAAATTGGTTTATCTAGATTCAGTAGAGGATTCAACGGCAAGGCATGTGCAGAGGTGTTGGAGATGAAAGTGAATGCAGAGGGCTTTACATAAGTGTGTATGTGTATGTGTGCGTGTGTGTGTGAATTGCTGCTATAACTGTTGAACGCATCGACTTAGTAAGGATTTAATATTAACAAGCTTGTATCATGAGCAGATAATTCAAATATATTTTCATACGTTGAGAAAATTTATAAATACCATACAAAATCTCCAAACATTCAATAAATAAATAACAATGAAAAGAAAAAAGAAAAGAAAAAGTGAAAAATAAATTCAATATCTGCTGTTAATAAAAATATCAATGCGTTTGGCCACACAGTCACAATCAAATGTTATATCTTTGAAACAATATAACAGTTTGCATACGGAAAGTTGGCTTATATTCATAATATTTTGTGAAGGCTAGCAATTGCTTGGTTGTTGTCATTGATTAATTTTAGAATTATATTTGACAAAAGGTTGACTCACTCTTAACTTTTATTTCAAACCAAGTGTGCATTTGAACTAAAGTAATTCGTTAAGTGCTTTTAGGAATGTCATTGTATATCTTTCTTTATGTCATTGAGTATCTATATTGTAAGTGATAGTTGCATCCTCATTAGTAGTTAGCAGAATGGGGAAAGCACTGAATTAATTGGTAATTAGTTATGTTCATTTGTGTTCTGTATTCAAATTGTGTTCAAGATGGCTTCGTGTTTCTTTCTTCCAGTATCAATAAAATCACCGCTTTCAATGTAATCACCTGCAAAATGTGTGATCTTGTGCCGATGTTAGAAAGTATTATTGTTTTCTGCAAGCATTGCTGGTTTATACAGATAATGTTCAATTATCTTCTGATAGTGTAGCTGATCGTCTTCCATGTCTGGCTGGATTTGGATATTCTGCAAAACTTTTATCCATTGATTGTCATGTATCCACATAAATGACATTTGAGAATTATATTTTCTAATGCTTTTGAGGTGGCCGTCCTAAATTTATTGGTGGATATACCCTTGTTTGTATGTTGACAGGGGTTATCGCGTTTCTATTGAATCCAAGTCAGCTGCTGCACTGTTCCTTCAGTCATGTATAAAATATTTACATGTTCTACTATAATCCGATGTTCTCTCACAGTATCAAATATCTCACAGCGGGAGTCATATTATATGGAACACGAGCCTTTATTTGGGTGTGTTGGCATCTGTTATTAAAAAGACAAAACAAAAACAATATCATGACTTGTTAGCGAAGTTCGAAAGGTCTGCTGTTAGGAATTATGTACATTTATGGTGGGAAAGCATCAAAACGGTTACAGTCCAATGAGTGATATCAGTAAAAGATTTAAAGAATACAGCTGCATAAATTTGTAGTTTAGTTTACATCGTCGTAAACAAGGAGAAACAGGTTGATTGATCTTGCTACGACTGGGTGGCTTTCACAGTGAATCTCGAATATAAGTCCAATTTCTTTTATTCTGCAGTTTTTCAGCCATCAATAGTTTTGTGTTCAATGTGACAAGTAAGTGTTACACCTGAGGAACAATATAACAGCTTGCATACGGACAGTGGGATCAAATTCACAATGTTTTGTGACTGCAAAGCTTCTATAGATTCCAATAAATCAATATCTGGTTCGCTCTTTAATGTGGGAAAACCATTTATTTTCTTCTCTCTAAACTCTTCAAATTCATGACTATTACTTCATTGATAATCACAATCACTTCCATTGCGATAATTTGTTTGATAGATTTAAATAAAAAAGAATCCGCGAGTCGAAATATACAGGTCGTAGATAGTTTAGTTAGGGCTGGCAACCATTTGTATGGTAAAGTAGTAGAATCCAAGGAAATCTGCTTCGGGAAATAGTAATACAAAGGGAGCAATGACACGCCCTAAAATTCCCCGAATATCAAAATTGATTTCCCAGAAGATTACCAATTGGTTTAGCTGCAGTCATTGTTCAGGTTCAGGCTTATGCCAGACAAAGAGTTAGGAATTAAATCTTTTGACTAGCTCTTAACTTTCATCTCAAACCAAATATATATTTGAAACAAAGTAATGTGTTGCGTGCTTTTAAGAATGTCATCTCTAATGAAACTATGCGAAATAAATTGAGATTGTTGCAAGTCTAGGAATGCTACATCTTAAGTACTAGTGTCGTGATAAATTTATTTCATTCATGTAAGTTCTGATAAGAGTTGGGCAGAGAAGGCTTTTGGCCTAGAAAAGCAACTTCACTGTAGCGTGTATGCATATTAAATATCTGGCGAAATTGAAAGATCTAGTATTAAAATTTTTTGTAAAATACGGTGTACAAGACTGAACCACACTGAAATTATACATTTAAAAATATCTACCTGTATTTTTCATCAGTCTCAACACCTCGACTGCTTCAACCACACCAGATAGGAAAATTATTTCTTAATACACTAAAGACGTTTGCAGAAGGTATAGTCGATTATATCGACTCCACTACCTGAACGATGCTCTATTAATCGATCCTGGAACGAAGAAAATAAAGCTGATCCGGCAAGTCTTGAACGCAGTCGAATGTAACCAAATGCTACAGCTCATTTCTCTATTGATCGAGTGATTATGTAATCCACCGCCCTTCTTTGACTAAATGATACACAAGAGAACATTTTCTCATAACTGACTCCTCAGTAGCTTCAGTTTCTTTTTGTCATTCATTGTCATAAGTAGGCGGCGGGCTAGCTGAATTGTTAGCATGTCGGACAAAATGCAAAACAGCATTTCTTCTGGCTCTTTCGCTCTGAGTTCAAATCCCATCGAAGTCGACATTTCCTTTCATCTTCACAGCGTCAATAACATAAAGTACCAGTCAAGTACGGAGGTCAATGTGATCATTTAAACGGCTTCTCTTAATTGCCAGCCTTATGCCACAACTAGAAAGCTATTCATTATGCCATGAGGTTTTTCATTCATGTTTAATTCTCCTGTAGTGGGGAGAAAAAAACTCCATCCTAATGTTGCAATTGGGTTCAAAGGATCAGGGGGAGTTTATTCTCGCACCAGTTTACGCGTTCACGACCAGTCAGCCTCCAGATATAAGACATCGACAAGATTATTGTAACACCCTTATCACACATTATCACATATACCGCTAAAACATTACACTTTAATTATACGTATTTAATTTAAATTCATAATTAAATGCTAATTAGATTCATATATTAGAGACAAAGTATTGATTCCCACTTGCTGTTTATTTTAAATTAATATCTTAAGTTGAGATTTCAATTTTGTTTTTGCCTTGTTTATTTTATGATTTAATTTTGCAAACTATTTTCCATTTTAATTATAATCTCCCTTTACCAAATATGGAAAGGAAAAACCAAAAAAAAAAAATTTGTGTGACTAAGCTATATACATTCTGGTTTCGCAGACGGATTTATATTAATTTTAAAATAATCCATACACAGCGCCTTTTTAATCTGGAAACATTTATGGGGGTATTTATGCATAATACATGCACATAACTACATACATACTATGCACACACATACAAACCTAACAGAAAAATACGCATAAACATATATACATATACATATATATATATATATATATATATATATATATATATATATATATATATATATA
>NC_068982.1:97872938-97873744 GCF_001194135.2 Octopus bimaculoides
ATATATATATATATATATATATATATATACACGTGCGAAGCCGGGGATTGGCGACTGCGCCTGCTTTTACTTCAACGTCCGTAAGCCCTTGAACGTGAGAATATTACAGAAGTCACTGTAATTCGTTATCGCAGGCGAGCATGATCCATTCCAATGCATTGCCCACTATCTGTATGTTGTTCCTAAAATCTCACGTCACGGGGGTGAATCATGTCTTTCACTGGACTGAATTTTAAGTAGGGCGAAATTGAGCAACATTCTTCACAGTCTCTCGCTCAATAAAGGCTTGACATGGCCAGAACGGTTGGAAATTAGACTGTATATAGAAATTGCAGGAAACTAGTTAGAGTTTATCAAGAAACTGTGCGGTTCTTTCCATTAGATTTCTGCTATCCCTAACATTCACAAGACAGTATATTGCAGTCTTCTCCGCAAGAGAGTGAGTATTTGAATTTGGCATTTTCCATCTTCTAGACGTATGTACTGATCTGGATCAGAGGTCCAACACTCCTGCGTTCTTACTGCGCGCTCGGTCTTCATCTCTAGTGTTTCGCTGTCCTTTCTCTGTAATGCAAGCTAATAGTTGATCTAGTGCAAATTTATGCGGATATTTGACAGAGCCAATTTTGTTCTGCTAGGTTTTCTAATAACTAGTCTATTCACATTTGTTTCGTTGGGTGCCGTTTTAGTTGCATCCGACCGTGTAAGAGGCTGTACTGGATTTCCTGTGACAACTAACGCCCACAAGCGACCTGATATCATACATATATATATATATATATATATATATATATATATATATAAGG
>NC_068982.1:97876064-97878537 GCF_001194135.2 Octopus bimaculoides
TTTTTTTTCTTAAAGAAAAGCTCTACAGTTGTATTTGTCCCCTCTGTGTGCAGCCCTGTGTGGCTAATAAAAGAAAGTTATCTATCTATACATACATTCACACGTACACATATGTATATGTGTGTGTGTGTGTGTGTGTGTGAATGTATATATGTGTGCGTGTGTGTGTGTATACACACATGCACGCATATAATATATATGTATGTATATACTTTGGGATTCCATACAGTTTCTGTCTATCACACTTGCCCACAAGAAACTGCTCTAAAGTATAGGAGTGAATCTGAAACTACGTAGCTGCGAAACGAACTTCTTAATCACACACGCACACACACACACACACACTCACACACACACATACATACATACACGTGCACACATATATAAGCTATAAGTAAGGTAAGTAGGTTAACATGCATGTGTGTGTGTGTGCGTGTGTGTGTGTGTTTGTGTGAATGTGTGTGTATGTGTGCATGTGTGCATTATAATGCTATTTATAGTAGAAACAGCTGCAAGCGAATGAAATGTTGATTACGTAATTCCCGTGTCATTCAATCAGATATATATATATACACATGTGTGTGTGCGTGTGTATATAGAGAAGGAGAGCGGGGAGATAGATAAATAGATAGATAGATAGATAGATAGATAGATAGATAGATAGATAGATAGATAGATAGAAGCAGAGCTATGTCACTCATTATGTGCATCGTGTGAGTGTGTACGTGTGTATGCGTATATGTATGCATGTGTGAGTGTTCATTCATATAAAAATTTACATATATATCAATCATGCTTGCATAAATTAATTGTATAATCATGCATATGTTATTTTAAATCCTCTACCGACAGATGTGCATACAAATGTGTATTTCCATACATATCAATTACATACATGCATTTATATACATGTACACATATATTCTTTCTTATATGCTTACAAAGTTAATTATATATTCATGGATATCAAACCAAACCATTGTAGCCTCCACCCACTCGTTAACTCACGAATTGAAATGCCACGTGTACTAATAGAACTTTGGGCTTCTCTTTATCCGCTGGAACGACGGAAAATTCATTAAAAAAGTCATTCTAATCTGTGGGTGGTGATCTAACATGGCTTCCGTTGTGTTGATTGAAACAAACTGAAGAAGTAAAGATTATACGTGCATGCATACATGCGTGCATACAAAATTAAAGAGAGAAAGGGCTATTGCTTCCTAACCTCCAGCTTCTATACCCAGATTTTAAATTTACATTCATACCAATAGTAACTGGTGCACTAAGTTTTGTTTGTAAATGCTTAAATGTCAATCAAGAAAAGAAAAAGCTGGTGTTTTCAGTAAAAGAAATTAACCAATTAATTCTCTCTTTACAAATGCAATCTGTAAGCGGAACAGTAAAAAAATGCAAGACTTCTCACAAGTTAAAAAAAAAAAATGATAGTGTTTTGGGGCACTATCATGCTATTAGCTGTCAGAAGTGAAAGTGCTCACTGCTAGTGAAGTATGTCTGTCTGCCTGCATGCCTGTCGATTCTTTGGCTACTGACAGCTAATACCATGACTGGCCGGAGCGAGCTATCTGTCTGTCTGTCTGTCTCTCTCTCTATTTATCTATCACTCGAAAGTTATTGGAACAAATTCAACACCTATATCCATGCGTTTGAAAACACAACACAGAGTATAAGGGTACTCGCGTCCGCGCTAGCTAGTCGTGAGTGGTCGATCCTATTATTTTTAAACTTCAAACTTCATTTGTTTTCTATTTTGATAAATTCTCTCTGTTGAAAATTATATTTTTATATTTTAAATAATTTGCAATTTCAGGAAATATGTTTTTATATTAAATTTGTGTTTTCTAATAAGGTGGACGAGTGATTGATAGATAGATAGATATCAGTAAGTAAGTAAGCCAATAGCTCGCTCCGGCCAGTCATGGTATTAGCTGTCAGTAGCCAAAGAATAGACAGGCCAGCAACAGGCATGCAGGCAGACAGACAGATACTTCACTAGCAGTGAGCACTTTCACTTCTGACAGCTAATAGCATGACAGTGCCTGTTTTTGTTATCAACATTTCAATGACGTGGCTCTGGATCGTTGTAAGAAACCAGCTCCTTCTTCAGAAGAATATTTGAAATAATTAAAGATAGAAAAGAACTGTCATGCATGCATACATACGCACATACTTTCATAGATGCTTTATATATAGATTCAATTCTTATTTCATAATGCACTTGGGAAAGGTCATAGTTGTCCTAAACAATGAAATATATGTATGTATGTATGTATCTAACTAGCTAGCGAGATAATTTCCCTTTATCTATGTAACTATATCTCTCTCCCTCTATCTCTATCTCTGTCTCTCTCAATAGTTACACACATATATATATATATATAATACAAAATAGGACAAGAACGCAAAGCATCCAGACAGTTAGGTGATACAAGAAAGGGACAACAAAACATCCATA
>NC_068982.1:97879723-97880229 GCF_001194135.2 Octopus bimaculoides
TATATTGTTGTACTTGGGGATGGTCATATTGCCAGTTTAGCCAATAAAAACACACGCACTGTATATTTGGTGTTAATTTGCTTCAGCTTTATATTACATTAATCTTAATCTTATTTCGGCCAGAGTTCTTTCGTCACACTTCTGTGACCTCATCAGTGGTCCTTTGTTTCCTTCCTTCTTATGTGTGTCTCACCTTGCTAGATATCAGCCATTTATATACATACATATATACATATATACGTGTGTATGTGTGTGCATTTGTGTGCGTGCACACAAACATACATACATACAAATATGTACATATATACGTATATGTATAGACTGTGTGGTAAGAAGCTTGCTTCCAAACCACATAGTTCAGGGTTCAGTCTCACTGCATGGTACCTTGGGCAAGTGTCTTCTACTATAGCCTCGGGCCGACCAAAGCTTTGTAAGTGGATTTGGCAGACGGAAACTGAAAGAACCCCGTCGTATGTGTGTGTGTGTGTGTGTGTGTGTGTGTGTGT
>NC_068982.1:97880720-97882287 GCF_001194135.2 Octopus bimaculoides
GTATGTATGTATATATGTATATGTTTGTGTGTCTGTGTTTGTCTCCCACCATCACTTGACAACCGATGCTGGTGTGTTTACGTTCCGTAACCTAGCGGTTCAGCATAAGAAACCGATAGAATAAATACTATGCTTACTACGAATAAGTCCTGGGGTCGACTTGTTCGACTAAAGGCGGTGCTCCAGCATTGCCGCAGTCAAATGACAATAACATGTTAAAGAATAAACGAATGTTTATAACTGCATATGACTACAAGCGCGATTGTATGTGTGAACTAGTGCACTATTAGAAGAGGTTATCAAAATCTGTGGTGATTGGACATTATGTAAATAAAATATACTTAATTGTTGGCATGAATAGATTAAAAGAAGATAGTTATGAGAACAAAATATAATTTAATTAACGTAGTTTATATATTCAGTTCATTGTTCAGTTATTACATCATAGGAACAGTGAATTTACAACAATCCAGTCAAAACCATATCACTCAACATGGGCTACTTATTGATGACTTCAAAATTTAATCTGCACTATCGGAAATGAAACTATTTAAGGAATAGATATATTTGACAATAAATATCTTCACGCTTTTGATTATATCGCCGATATACTTCCATAGTTGTTCCCTATTTTGGCACCCGTGTTGTCTGTCGCGTTGTTACTACTTTTTATTCTCTTTTACACGTTTCAGTCATTTGATTGTGGCCGTGCTGGAGCACCGCCTTTAGTCGAAGAAATCGACCCCAGAACTTATTCTTAGTAAGCCTAGTACTTATTTTATCGGTCCTTTTTGCCGAACTGCTAGTTTCGGGGACGTAAACACACCAACATCGGTTGTCAAGCGATGGATGTGGAACAAGCACAGACACAAAGACACACACATAAGTATAAATACATATATAGACATACGACGAGCTTCTTTCAGTTTCCGTCGACCAGATCCACTCACAAGGCTTTGGTTGGCCCACGGCTACAGTGGAAGGCACTCGCCCAAGGTGCCACGCAGTGGGACTGAATCCAGAATCATATGGCTGGAGAGCAAGGTTCTTACCACACAGCCACGCCTGCACCTATGTTTTATTAAAAGACTTTCCGTTATTTCGTCTGTTTACATCAGTGGTTCTCAACCAGGGTCCATATAAGATTTTGTTATAAAAAATGTATGTGCCATAAATTGGTTATAGTTCTACAACGCACAAAATATTTTAACAGTTTTCTAATACAATTCCTAATGATGTTTAACTATAAAAATACGAAAGGATTTTTTTGTATATTTATATTGAATGGTTTTGGAGGTTCCGTAGAGTAAGAGAGGAATCAAAAGGGTCTATAGTCAAAAAATGCTCGAACCCACTGGTTTTCATCAATGAGTGAAAGTTACACCAGCTTACACATACACAAACACACCCATATCCCTCCTTCCTTCCTTCCGTCCTTTCTTTCGTTTTTTCTTTCTTTCTTTCTTTCGTATTAACAAGCTCGGTTTCGGTTTCAGTCGTACTGCGCGGCACCTTGAGTAAGCTGTTTCTACTATATCCCCGTGCCGACCGATGCCTTGTAAATGAG
>NC_068982.1:97882397-97884257 GCF_001194135.2 Octopus bimaculoides
TGTGTGTGTGTGTGTGTGTGTGTGTGTGTGTGTGTGTGTGTGTGTGTGTGTGTCCCAACACTATTTGACAACCAGCGTTGATTTGTTTACGTCCCCGTAACAGCATTTCGTCGAAAACAAAGCAAAAGAATAAGCACCATACTTGAATAATCAGTCAGTTGAACCCTTCAAGGCCGTTCCTCAATATGGACACAATTCAATGAGATAAAAGCATTTTATACTTAACAACATTATATTAAATACTCTTTGATATTTACCTATCCTAATGTGGTGAGCTGGCAGAATCGTTAACACACTGGACAAGCTGCTTAGCGGTATTTTGCTCGTCTTTATGTTCTCAGCAAATTACGCCGGGCTCGATAAAATAAGTACCAGTTAAGCACTGGTGTCGATGTAATCGACTTACTTTCTCCCCCGAAATTGCTGGTTTTGTGCCAGAATTTGAAACTAATATTACCTGCCCCTTGTGTAATACTATTTTCTCTTTCATTTCTGTATTTTATCAGTTATATCTAACTCTAAGTACTTATCTGGATAGTCTGTTCTAAATTTCTGACTTCAATGTGTCTATGAAATATAATGTTCTCAGTGTTAGTAATTTTGTCTCTTACATACATTTGTTTTATCCTGCATTCTATTCATTTTAAAGCATTGGCTTGGATTTATGAATGATTTCTGGTAAGTTTTCCGACTGGAAATATATGCAAGTCATCCATATGAAAAAGAGGATTTATTATTCGTCAGATGTGTCCGTACCCATTGGTAGTTTAATTCAACAGCTTTGTAAATGTAGTCAAAACTAGGCCAGAGTACAGGCAGAGAGGATAGTGAATCTCTCTGTTGTTGTTGGCACTCCGTCGCTTACGACGTCGAGGGTTCCAGTTGATCCGATCAACGAAACAACCTGCTCATGAAATTAACGTGCAAGTGGCTGAGCACTCCACAGACATGTGTACCCTTAACGTAGTTCTCGGGGATATTCAGCATGACACAGCGTGACAAGGCTGACCCTTTGAATTAACAGGCACAACAGAAACAGGAAGTAAGAGTGAGAGAAAGTTGTGGTGAAAGAGTACAGCAGGGTTCGCCACCATCCCCTGCCGGAGCCTCGTGGAGCTTTTAGGTGTTTTCGCTCAATAAACACTCACAACGCCCGGTCTGGGAATCGAAACCGCGACCCTATGACCGCGAGTCCGCTGACCCAACCACTGGGCCATTGCGCCTCCACATGAATCTCTCTAGGTATAGAACTGATAATAATCATTTCCTCTCATAGTAATAATGTTGTTTTCTATTTTTTACCTGGTATGGTTAGTTTATTTTGTTAACATTGGGTATGTTTTTATTTACGTGGAGCATTTTTGTTATCGTAGTGTGTGTTATGCAGTCAAATGATTTTAGTAGTCATATTAGGCTATAATGAGGTTTGCTTTTTCTCTTTTTGCTGTCTTCTATAACAGCCCGGTTTAACAGTAACTGATTTTTACAACCACTCTTTTCAGCACTTTTTTCTATTCCCTTGGAAATATATTATTGCAACTCTAGGGGAGCAACCAGCCTGTTGTAAGAACTATTTTGCGTTGTTGGTAAGAAACTTGCCCGTAATTTTTAGAATCCCTGGTATTTTTTTTTACCTTGAGAATTAATGTTGCTTTCTTCCCTAGCAAGCATTCAGATAGTGATTCTGATCGACTTACCGTCTTATTAAATGTTATCACCATATACGCATGAATATATAGGTAAAATGATATTTCGACCAGAATGTGTGGATCTTGTCAATCTTCGGGGCTTTTCCAATTATATGCAGTTTTTTATGCGTTGGTGAATCTCTTGCTTGCTTTTATGGGTCATGCATGCAAC
>NC_068982.1:97884267-97885662 GCF_001194135.2 Octopus bimaculoides
TTCTAATCCAGTGTGATTTTTCTTGAGCTGAATATATTTTTTCCCATTTCCTTACAGTATGCTTGAATTCCCGTTAACATCAGCATGTCATTCGGTACTATAGACCTTTTTTTAATATCCATGCAAAATCTTTTGGTGTTTAATTCAAATACCGAATTCTCCTTAAAAAAGTACACACGTTTTTCAAGGCATCTGACTGCATGCATTTTTTTATGATTCACCTAAGATTTTTCATATTTTATTTACTGTATTGATTTATTTATCTATTTTGTTTCTGTGTTGTCTTCTTTTTTTATTGATATTACCCCTTTTAGTTCCATCGATCCTTTATTTACCTCATGTTAGATTCCTGCTTTTCCATTCCGTGAAGAAAGGGTTTCTTTCCCTCTTTTTCTCAAATCCATAAAATATATTTGTGTGATGGTGCTGCGGCAGATCCGTCTATATCTGGTCTTCCTCAATATTTTACTGCTGAATATATTAGACCATTCAGTTGACATCCGGGTAGTTTGTTACCACGGACAGAATTTCTTGCTGGCTCTGTTATAGTTATTTATTTATTTGTTTATTTATTTATGTTGTACTGTTATTTGTGTGTAACTTGAGCAGATGTTTACTTTAAATCTATGCTGGCCAACTTTGTTATGCTTACTTTTTCTATTTTATCTATTGTTTCTATTAAGTCATCCTCAATGTTAACGCAGAATGATCTGTTGTAATGTGTGTTTTCATTGTTTGCTGTTACGTGTGGAGTCGAGGATATATTGTAATTGTGCGTGTGCCTTCTGGATTTTAGCACTTGCTTTTGCTTGTCTTGGTTTTGAATTTGCTGCAATGCATTGTTTGCTTCTTGTGTGTGAGTCCTGTAGCGTTTTGACCACATTCTGAAGATTTATTTTCTGTATGTTCAATCATATCTGTTACATCCCAGATTTGTTGTATATGATGGAATGAGTTGTGTTAACTTCATCAATTCCAGTTTATCTCAGTCTTTTAGGTAGCATTTTGGGTATTGCACCAAGTTCACCAATTACCAAAGGAATAATTATTGTTTTGTAGTTTTCCAGTTTCTTCAGCCCTCTGGTTAGAATCTGATATTATTATTATTATTATTATTATTATTATTATTATTATTATTATTGTTGTTGTTGTTGTTGTTGTTGTTGTTGTTGTTGTTGTTGCTGTTGTTATTATCATCATCATGATCATCATCTTCATTAAACTTTATATTAATTAATTAATTTTTTTTGTCATTAGTTCAAATCCCGCCAAAATCAACTTCACTTTCATCCTTCTGGGAGCGATAAAATGCAGTGCCTGTCAAGTAGATGATATTGACTAAAGCTTTCCTTTCAAAACTGCTGACGTTGTCCCTAAATTTGAATCCATCATCAT
>NC_068982.1:97886418-97889870 GCF_001194135.2 Octopus bimaculoides
GCTGCAAGTTCGTTAATTGCATACATCAACTATAACCTATTGGAAGTACCGACATTGACACTTCGCCCCCTACTCCACCTTCTGCTTACCGACACCAAAACAATACACACACAGCATGCACGCACGCACACACGCACACACACACACACACACACACACACACACACGCACGCACACACGCACGCACACACGCATACGCATTTCCTACTATCCCTACACACACATCTACATATACCCACATGCACATATACATAAACATATCGATAAATGCAAATACAGTACCACAAAAACGCGCTCATAGTTCATATTTCAAAATAATAACTTTTTTTCACCCGCTTCCTTAAAAAGATCTAAAGCAGGTTTAAACCGAATTAGTCTTTAATCTTTTACAAAAACAATCCGAAATGTTTTCATGTGTAGAATATCTTTGAATGTCATCATCGTCATCGTCGTCGCAGGCGGTGGAGGAGGCGGCGTCATTGTCGTCATCATTAGCAGCAACAGCATTTTATCATTATCAGCACCATCACAAACAGTATCATAACCACCTCGAAACAACAAACAACAATAACAACAATAGTTAACATAACATAACATAAACGCTAACAATAAGCAACATAAATATTAACGGAATTAAATATCTTGCACTTTTCTAACAACCAAATTATAGCAAGAGGAACTAAAAGAGAAAAACAAAACTTCAATATGGAAATATTGGAAAAAAACTTTAACGTGTTTAATGGGAAAGAACACAATTTTTCCAGGTACCAATTTACACTACGCAACAATAGTCCACACAACCCATTACCATACTAAACAACAATACATGAAGTATGCATAAGAGTACGAGGGGGTACCGAAAATAAACCGGAATTTTGCAATATTATTTTCTTCACTTAGTTTTACATGTTTACACTTTTATCGCTATCAAAGTATTCTCGATTTGAAACAATGCATCGGTCCAGACACGTTTTCCATTGTTCGGAGCAGTGCTGGAACTCTTGCGAAGTGATGCTTTTTAACACCTCCATCGTATTTTATCTTCACCTCTTCGACATCAGCAAATTCCGTAGCACCAGCTTTCGTTACCAGTGATGACCTTCGACAAAAGGTCCGGATCAACTTCCAACTATTCTTTTCAGTTCACGACACGCATTCAGCCGTGACTGATTTTGATCTCCCGTGAGCAAGTGAGGCACAAATTTTGCTGCATCTCTTTTCATTCGCAATTCTTCGCTCAAAATTCGTTGGCAGGAGCTCCAGGATACACCAGTCATATCAACAAGTCCGTCAATTGTTCGGTGACAGTCCTTCAAGGTCAGATCATGAATTTTCATGATGTTTTCATTCGCTAGGGGGTGGGGTGTCGACCATCGCCCTGAACGAAATTGGTCTTCAAGCGACAAGCAACCACTCCTAAAGCGTGAAAACCACTCGTAAACTTGTGTTTTGCTCATAGCAGTGTCATTGTAAGCTGTTTGAAGCATGACAACTGTTTCGGCCACTGTTTTCCCCGAAAGAAAACAAAATTTAATAGAAGCATGCTGTTCCTTCGTTTCAGCCATCGCAAAAATCGACGAACAAGGGAGAAGCACTGCAAAACAAAGATGCACCACGTAGCAGTACGATTTCACTGCACGATGCCGGTCGGTAGACTGATGCCTGAGGATCGCATCAAGAATACACTACACTGCACAACACTATACACAAGAATACACCACTCTACTGACCACATTATTCGGAATTTCTTCATATATTGTTCGGTGAGATGAGGTTATATGATTATACAATTCACTCAGTTGGAATTCCTTTGAGGAATACTCATATCGAAGCGTTTTACATCGGATTTAAATCTAAAGATTTTAACAACTGCAGCGCTGAATTTTTTTTTCTTCTTTTTTTGTATGTGATAAATTTGTTGATTATTCCTGCAGGATGCTTCGGTTGTTGCAACACAGAAAAATTGCCCAACCAAATAAGTGGAAATGGATTTTTCGAAATATGGCTCAAAATGTTCCTTTCAGTATATGCCACTGGACAATTATTGATTGTGCTTCTGGTGACAAGCATTTCATATACCCATCAGAACAGATCTTAAGAAGATATGCAATATTTATTAAAATGTTGTCATACTTAGTGAGTAACATTGAATGTCAAAAAGTTAAAATGCTTTTTTCCTAAACTGAACAGTTTAAATCTAAAACGTTTTGTCGTTTTATTTATAACTGCTAATGATTGCATTATCCTAAAATATATTTTTGTGTTTAAAAGAGTAAAGCATAATCGCATGGCCTGGGACATGAATAGTAAGTGCAAAAGCTTATCAATGCTGTAGAGATATGTTTCATAAAAAGAATACTGAAGGTGTCCTACGCAGATAGAGTGATATATATAAAGGTGCTTCCTTATATTATCTGAAAGCTTCTTAAAAGCATTAGGAAACAATAGGCTCAGTTCATAGGACTATGAAGAGAAAAAAAACAAAGCCTTGAGCATTTGGTGCGAACCAGGAAACTAAAAGGAAGAAGCCAAGGAAAGCAGAGAAAGAGGATACTAAATGGCCTTATAAACTGGCTTCAGAAAGATCACCCTGTTAAACGTTCCAAGCTGTGCGTTGTACAGGAGAGCATGGGGGTTCATGATCGTTCACGCCTGTAAACATGACACATGAAGAGAGAGATAGTTTGAATCGTAAGTGATTAAATGAAGAGAAATAATTAATAAACTTTCAATCAACAGCCTACTCTTGCCTTTAAACTAACTGACGCCACTATATATACCGTATTACACTAACAAAAGAAGATGCAACATCTCAAGGCTCAAATCAATATTCCACATCTAATTATATACAACTGCAATATTTATTATTGTAAAAGATGCGGATGACAGGAAAGATAGAAGGCAGGACTAAATGCGTATTGGTTTCAAAGCAACTAAGTTCTCATTTTGAATTACTGCCTGAATCGATTTTCTTTTCATCCTCTTATTGCCGATATATAAAGTAACAGTGATGTCCTAGGGAACACATTGCTCACTACACACCTACCATAAATATTTATAGGAATGTGAAGGAATGTAAAGGAAATCGAACAATGATAATCGAAATATATCTATTGCATAAACCTCGATATTCAGAACATACATAATGAGATATATATATATATATAGATAGATAGATAGATAGATATATATATAGAGAGAGAGAGAGAGAGAGGAGGAGGAGGAGGAGAGAGAGAGAGGAAGAGGAGGAGAGAGAGAGAAAGAGAGACAGACAGAGAGACAAAGAAAAAGGCAGGCCGCAGCTCTGAGCTGAAACTTTGAAATGAAATGAAATGAAATATGTATATATGCATGAATGTATACATACACACACAGATGTATGTATATATACAAACATACACAGGAAAACACAGGCACACACAGACAGACACACACACACACACACACACACA
>NC_068982.1:97890699-97891987 GCF_001194135.2 Octopus bimaculoides
ATATATATATATATATATATATATATATATATATATATATATAGAGAGAGAGAGAGAGAGAGAGAGAGAGAGAGAGAGATACATACATACATACATATATGTAAATATACAAACATTCATACACATGCATGTATACATACATATATATGCGTATTCACACAGGTAGAGATACATATATGTATGTTTGTGTGTGTATATATATATATACACCCACACACTCATATACACACACCTTTATACACAAATGATAAATAATTAAAATAAATTGTCTGTTAACAACTGTTGTAGCCACAAACCAATAATCTCTATCAAAACAGTAAAATATTCAGATTTTCATAGCTTATTCCTGTCCTTCTGTCGCAGATCCGGTCACCCCTTTCCACGCCGAGTGTTCTCCAGTCTACAGAGCAGCGTGAGTCATGAAACCTGTCTCCTCCAGCCAATCAGTATTAATCTGAGTTGGTAGAAAGAATCGGGCTTTAACTAAGAAACATCAACCCAGAAAATTACCAAATCAAGCGATAGCGTTTTTCTTCCTCATAAATATTTGCATTTCATAAACATGAACAACCTTGCTGAACGTTCAGTTGTGTGCTGTTCAGCAAAGCAACGCAATGATATCCAACATGCGTGCATATATGTAATTACATACACGAGTATTCAGAGAGAGAGAGAGAGAGAGAGAGAGAGAGAGAGAGAGAGAGAGAGAGAGAGAGAGAGAGAGAGAGAGAGAGGCAGGCGGCAGAGAGAGGATGGACGAGAGAGAGAAAGATAAAACTTCATATGTGTGTGTGTCTTTGTGTGTGAGTGTGTGCACTTGAACATGTATATATGTATCCGTGTGTGTGTGTATGTGTGTATACATATACATATGCATAGTGCGTATCGATTTGATCACATTCACATGCATACATACATAAGCATTTACGTAGTTATTGCAAAAACCTAAAAGCCGAAAATGCAGTCTCTCTCCGCGAGAAATCGAAACTAATAACATTCTGGTCGTCATCATTGTTGTTGCTATCGGGGTTGTTGCTTTTAGTGTTTTCACTTGTGTGTGTTTTATGTATTTTTGTTTTTATTTCTTTATAGTTAAAGGAGAGAATTATCTACAAATTATAAAAAACTTGACCAGTTCCATTAATATATAATTATTTCTGGTGTGTCACAAAAACATACAGACAAATACAATCACCCACATAGACACACACATATACACACATTTGTACGTGTGTGTGTGTGTGTGTGTGTGTGTGTGTGTGTGTGTGTGTGTGTGTGTGTGTGTGTG
>NC_068982.1:97892499-97895088 GCF_001194135.2 Octopus bimaculoides
ATATATATATATATATATATATATATATATATATATATATACCAAATAATGTATTTGTGAATATAAAGGGTATAATTTAATCCTATTAAGTGAAGATATCATTGGCCAAATCGTCATTCGAACTTAAATATTATAATGCCAAAGAAAGAAAGAAAAAAGGAAGAAAGAAAGTAAAAAGGAAGAAAGAAAGAAATCCCATCTTATGTTATTTGTACTACCTTACCGCTGCTATTTCCTTGATCCACATGAGGAGAATACTATCAACAGCATTTTGCTAGTCAACCCATGTCATGTTTTGTTATGCCTATGTGGGTCTTTGTAGCATTCCTTTTGCTCGTCTAGAAGCAGGTTCTCTGTGATACTATTGCAACTATGGCTTTGGAAGCTGTTGAAAGGTAGATATGGATCTGTAACCTTTAGGGTTTGTTGTTTCAACCGTCTTGTAGGTTGCGATGAACTTTTTCTTCGCGATCTATTCAGGTGTTTTCTCTGATTCCTTCAGTATTTTATTAAACATCTCTACGGGAACCTTACATGTCCCTCTTAAATATTTTAATCAGAAGTTTAAGAAGTTTATTCAGTGACTTGCTTTTTGCAATTTCTGAACATTTCTTCTTTTTTTGTTTTTCTTTTTTGCGTTGCTATGGCGTTATGCACAGGCGCTGCATTATTGTTTTGAACATTATTGTTTGTGGTGATAACTTAGCTGTCCATAGTCCTTCCCATCCCTTGCTATTAGTAGTACATTCTTTCCTATATTATTTTTACCTAGTTTTTGGTAAAAATTGTTTTGAGATTGGAGTAGAAGTTGTTTTGTTCAAAGAATCGTTTTCGCTTTTTTATATTAACAGATTCTCAAGACGATTTAGTAAGCATCTGATCGTCCCTTGTTTGCCACCTCTTGATTTAAAGGTTTGGTTTTGTTCTGCTATATTTTTATAGTAACTGTTGCTCTTTTTTCTTTTTCATATTAAGATGTCTTTATCTTTTTCTGTACGTTTTATATCTGAAGGAGTGCTTAATTTCCTTTGTAACTGTGGCCATTATATGTAATATTTCGTTAACTTGCTTTAGTAATATTTACAGCACTACTTACTCGTTTCTTCTTCTTCTTTTTTATGGTGGACACTGTTATAGAAATATTAAATCCGATTGGCAACAGAGACAAAGCCAATGTTGCCGCTAAATAATTCGTTTCTGTTTTCCTATAAGTCTGTGAAGGTCTCGTTTACGTTGTTTTTATTATTTTTGCTGTTTCGCCGTTGAGTTTTAATCCTCGCAGAGGAGCTTCTTTCGACTGGTCCACAGAAAGATCTTGTATTTACTTTAATTCTTTAATTATTTACTACTTAATATTCTTGTCATGTTCTTGATTTCCATCTTTAGAATTAAATTTTCCTCTTATTTCCTTCTATTCATATTAGTGTCTGTGTTGCATTCATTCGGCATTTCTTTGTCAATATTCTGTAGGTGTTCTAGGGTTTATATTTCGTTATTTAGGTGTTTGATGATAGATATATTCCCACAATATTTTTTTTTTTTTAGCGTTTTCTCTGTACTTCTTTTTAATGTTGTCTCTCCATTTCTGGATTTTTCTTCTCTTTTTTGCTTTAAGAATATGTCTTCTTTAGACAGCTTGTCTAATGGGATTGAACATTACATTAACATCAGGTTATTTTCTCTTCAAAATTATACGATAATATTGTTAGTATCGTTTTGAATAGAGTGAGAATGTAAAATATATTTACAATTGGTGCTAGAGTTACTGTTGTTGTTGACATGTTGCTAATGTTTCAACAGACAGTTAGGCGGCGAGCTGGAAGAAACGTTAGCACGTCGAACAAAATGCTTAGCAGCATTCCGGCTGCCTGTACGTTCTGAGTTCAAGTTCCGCCGAGGTCGACTTTGCCTTTCATCCTTTCGGGATCGATAAATTAAGTACCAGTTGCGTACTGAGGTCGATCTAATCGACTTGTCTCTTCTCCAAAAATTTCGGGCCGTGTGCCTAGAGTAAAAAAGAATATTTCAACAGACAGGTAGGCAGCGAGCTAACAGAAACGTTAGCACGCCGAGCAAAATGCATAGCGACATTTCGTCCGTCTGTACGTTCTGGGTTCAAATTCCGCCGAGGTTGACTTTGCCTTTCATCCTTTCGGAGTCGATAAAAGAAGTACCAGTAGAACACTGGAGTCGACGTAATCGAGTTTCCCTCTCCCCACAACTTATTGGCCTTGTGTCAAAATTTGAAACCAATAGTTCAACAAACAGCGGAAATAGTTTCAGTCATTGGACCGCGGTGATGCTAGGATACCGTCTTTAGGGGTTTAGTCGAACAAACCGAACCCAGCTCATATTTCTTAAAAACCTGGAACTTACGTTATTCACCTATTTTGTCGAACCGCTAAGTCACGGGGACGTAAACAAGCCAGCAGTGGTGGGAGACAAACACAAACTCAAACACACACACACACACACACACATACGTATATATATTCTTTCATTGGTTTCATTTATTTGACTGCGGTTATGCTGGAGCATCACTTTTAGTCGAACGAATCGATTACAGGACTCATTCTTTGTAAGCCTAGT
>NC_068982.1:97895255-97900255 GCF_001194135.2 Octopus bimaculoides
ACACACACACACACACACACACACACACACACACACATATATATATACGATGGACTTCTTTCAGTTTCCGTCTACCAAATCCATTCACAAGGCTTTATTCGGCCCGAGGCTATAGTTGCAGACACTTGCCCAAAGTGCCATGCAGTGGGAGTGAAACCGAGACCATATTGTTGGGAAGCAAACGTCTTACCACACGCATATAGCATTCTCTTCATTGAGACAGATGGACACCACCACAGAGTATTGTTTCATCACGTGTCGTATATATTTCCACATTGGCAACTGACCTTGGCTTTTTCTTATCACATCTACGTTATTCAAACAGCACGATGTCCAGTCCTTATTGCGGTGTAGTGGCTTATATGCTATGCCAGCGGACCGCAAGCCCCTGGTGGGGGCCTCCCATGCTGGACAAGTCAAAGGCTAGAGTGGACAAACTAATATGGAATATCCCTTCCCAGAGGTAATTATGGGTTTCTACCTAGAAAAAAAAGTCTAGGTTATAAAAACATCAATGACAGCTCTAAACCAACAAGAGCTGGGAGATGAAGGCCTTCCTTTGGGGAAACATGACGTGGTGCAATAAAACCCGAAAGGAACCTGCAAGGAAAGGCATGGATCCAACTGGACCCCTACTTTTCCTTACAGAAAAGGTAACTCAGAGTGGGGAATAGACGGGAATAGTCGGGAATAGACGGAATTGTCGGGAATAGACGGGAATAGTCGGCAATAGACGGGAATAGTCGGGAAAAAGACGTCAATGGTTTATGTTCCATAGGGAGTGAGAGTGTAAGGCTTACCTAAGTCAGTAAGTTCAGGTATTTTCAGGTAAGTTCAGGTATTTTCTTATATTGTCTCTGCCAACTGGAGCATGCCGAGCCCTTATTAAACACTTTTAAGTTTCAGCCTGATGCCCTCATTGCTAATAAAATTTCTGCCCAAGTTTGGGTAGCAGTTTGCAAAAGATTTTATTTTCGCTAGGAGAAACTCCAGTAATGACAACCTTAGCAAAAGCGTTATATTTGGTGGCAATGGTGGTAGTGGTAGTGGTGGTATTGGTTGTGGTGGTTGTGGTGATGATCGTGGTGGTGGTGGTGATGGTGATGATGGTAGTGGTGGCGGCGATGATAGTGGTGGTGTTGGTAGTGGTGGTGGTGGTGATGATCTTAGTGTTGGTGGTGGTGGTGATGGTGGTGGCGGCTGTGGTGATAGTGGTGGTATTGGTAGTAGTGTTGGAGGTGATTGTTGTAGTTGTAGAACTGGTATTGTTATAGATAATAGTTTTCTTGGCTGCCACTACAGTGGTGGCGGTAACGGCGGCGGTGGTGTTGGTGATTCTGGTGGTAGTAGTGTTGTTGTTGGTGTTGTTATTGTTGTTGGTGGTGGTGGTAGTTGTGGTGGTGGTCGTAGTAGTTGTGGTAGTGGTGGTATTAGTAGTAGTGGTGGCGATGTCAGTAGTGATTGTAGTGGTGGTGAGGGGTAGTGGTATTGATGTTGGTGAGTGTGGTAGCCGTAGGCTGTGGTAGTGGTGGCGGTGGTGATGGTAGTGTGGTGATAGTTGTAGTAGTAGTAGTAGTAGTGTTAATAGTGGGGGTGAGGAATAATGTTGTGAAGGTAGTGGTGGTGGTAGCAGCGGTGGGTGTGGCGTTGGTGGAGGTAGTAGTGGTGGCACTGGTGACGGCGGCGATGGTGGTAGTGTTGTCCCTGCTGTTTGCTCCAACTGGTGCCGCCGCCGTTTATGGTGCTTGTACAAACGGACAGTGCAATCGAGCGATCCAATTCTGCAGGAATCGACCTACTTTTAACCACTGTCGTCATTAATAGTTCTGGTTACGTCACAAACGCCCACCATTTCACTGTCGGGTTATTCACCTCACCAATGTTGACTCAGTGTATTTGAATATAACATGTATAGCAGATTCCGTATGTTTTAAATAATGATTTCTCTTATTGACAAAATGGCAACTTTCTATTAAGTGTTTTTGTTGTTGTTGTTGTGGTGGTGGTGGTGGTGGGGAGGGGGTGTTTTTTCATGTTGTTTTTTTTTGGTACAGTCTTTCATTTTCGGTTTTAATAATTTTTCGTGTATGGTTTTTTTAATTTTTCGTCATTTACATCGCATCTATTTAAGTGAAGTGATGATAAAATTGTTTGATTCAAGGTCCATTGGATTAATAGAAGATGGAATTAAATGCACCACTGCGAAATAAAACAAAAAGTTTTGTTAACTATGTACTGTTCATTATGCTTATAGCAGCGTACCTTCCGTACCAGTCACATTTAAGTCATTTGGTCAACAGCATTGACCACGAAACAAATGCTGGCCATTCTTTCAGAACACAAATGTCATATAGATACAATCAGCTGCCCTTTCACATGTATCAAATAAATATTATTACAGAAATGAGTGCGCACATGCGTGTGTGCACATGTGTGTGTGTGCACATGCGTGTGTGCATATGCGTGTGTGTACATGCGTGTGTGCACATGCATGTGTGCATGCATGTATAATTAAATTTCGAATCGTATTTCACAACCTCGCCTAGAAAAAGTTCGTTTATGAGAGGGAGTGCGTATATATGCTGGTGTGTATATTTACGTTACAAAAACTGGGTATGTGCATGTGTTTTTACGTGTTAGCATGGAAATGTGCATTAAAAAAACTGGGTGTATAAATGTTCGTATATGTGTTAATAATGTGCGTGAATTCGTTAATATTACTGAGGGTGCGAAGGTGTATATGTATGTGTGTGTGTGCGTGTACGTTCGTGTGTGTATGTGTATTAGTGTGCATGTTTATGTTACTAAGACTTGGTGTGTAAATATATACATATATATGTATATGTGTTTGTATGCATTCCTATGTTACTAAAATTACATGTATGAACATTTGTATATATATATATGGGAGAATATACGAAAAAACAACAACAGACGAGGACAGGTGGTGTAAATAACAAAAGGATGTATTATATATATATATATATATATAGAGTTATTAATATTTCTAAGTCTCTCTAAAGGAGACTACGGCAGCGGTATATATATATATACATAGATAGATAGATAGATAGAGAGAGAGAGAGAGAGACACACATGCACGCATACGCACGCACACACACATACACACATATATATATATGTGTTTGTGTGTGTGTGCTTGTGTACGTTACTAAACTGAATGTGGGAGTATGTGCGTGTGTGTGTGTTTACACATTTATGTTTGTATGTATATATGTATGTATGTATGTATGTATGTATGTATACGTCTATGTGTGTTTGCGTGAATGTGTACATTACTAAAACTGGATGTATCAATGTGTATGTAAGTGTGTAAATTACTCAATAAAATGCCAATGCTGACTGTCCATTTTTGAAAGAATATAGGATTATCTCAATTAAAAAGTTTGTTTTGCTTTTAAATCTTTCAGACAATTCGGATATGGAACTGCCACAACGGACAATGCAATCGAACGATCCAACTCTGCAAAGGCGACCCAGTCATTGCTGTCAGTTACAGTTCTGCTTACATCGCATACGCCCACGGGTCTACTGTTTCGGTTATTCACCTCACTAACAATGACTCAATATTTGAACATAGCGAACATAAACACAGGTAGTCTAAATTCTATATGTTTTAATAAAGCTTACTCAGATTGACATAAAAATCACAAATTTTAAGCAGTACAATCGTTTGCATTTGGCTACATTACGTGCCAAATTTAAATTTTATCGATCCTGGGTTGGAGAGATGACAAGCAAATGCCAAACAATTTGGCAGTATTTGGGCACGGTACGTGAAGGAACGTAACGTAATACTACATAGCATTTCGTCCATCACTCTACCAGTTTTAAGACTCACAAAACTCGTAGCTTTTGTTAATAATTACTGAGGCGTCGCTGTGCGGTTAAAAAGCTTACTTTGCAACCATGTGGTTTCGGGTTCAGTCCTGTTGCGCGGTACCTTGTGAATGTGCCTTCTACTATAGCACCGGGCTGATCAATTGTCTTTTGAGTGAATTGGGTTAGTGGAGACTGTGTGAAAGCCCATCTAAAATATGTGCGTGTGTGTGTGTGTGTGTGTGTGTGTGTGTGTGTGTGTGTGTGTGTGTGTGTGTGTGTGTGTGTGTGTGTGTGTGTGTGTATGCATATATGAGTGTGTGTTCGTGTTTGCGTTTCTCTCTCACCATCGCTTGACAACCAGTATTGGTTTGTTTATGTTCCTATGATTTAGTAGTCTGGCCAAAGAGGTCAATTGGGATCGATCTATTCCACTGAACCGAACCCATCAAGGCGATGCCCCAGTATGACTGCAGTCCAATGCCTGAAACAAGTAATAAGTCAAAGATAGATATAAAATTGCACGTCTAATGGATGTATACAGTAAACTACTTCAACACTATAAAGAGGTAGGAATAACATTTCTTGTATTTTTCTCCATACAGAGAAAAAGATTGTTGATGTGCTCTTAGAAGTACATATTTGCTGGTTAGTGGCAGCGTTCCCCTTCGACATAGAGGACAAAATTAATATTGTATGGTTCCAGAGGCTACGGAAACAAAACTGATCGGGCCATGGGATGAAGATATTGATCCAAACGGGTCAATAAGTTTGGAATCTATCTCTGAACTGATCAGTCTGCCAGGCGGCACAAAACTGTACCCGGCCGTTGAAAGCAGAAAGGCGAGTGATATTCCATAGGAGCAATATTCCATAACAATTCTCTAGTTACTATAAGAATATTCTCTCCTAATCCTTGCAGTCGTAGGTAAATAACGAACAGGATCATCCTGCTGCACTGTGAGACACAAACCACATAAGAGGCCTTTGCCTGAGAATCCAGCCTCATTAATGCAGTTGTACTATAGATTTTTATTTCTTATTAAACTCATAAAGAAGACTGTGGTGATAAGGTGACACAATCACCGATGTTTTTATCATGACATCATTTCTTGAGGGTTGCCAAGAACTAACGATCCCTCTCTCTCTCTCTTAGTGGA
>NC_068982.1:97902019-97905267 GCF_001194135.2 Octopus bimaculoides
AATATATATAATATGTGTGTGTGTGTGTGTGTGTGTGTGTGATGCTGGAGGTTTTTCTGTTGCACCTGTATTTTATTCTCAAACGCATCATAGTGTTGGTAAGAGAACACGAACCGCTGACCTTTCAAACTGGTTGTCCGATACATATTGACTCGATTATTCTCACTCTCAGAAACTAAATACTTAAGATATTTAATCTGGAGCACTAATCATCTGCCAATTCCACTGCACTTGTCTAAACAAATATTAAAAACAAAATCAATATCCGTTGATGCTGGACACCCAGCTCAACTACTGCATAAACGTCTGATCTTTGTTTGAAGAAGAAAAAGTTTTAATTTGTCATGGCATTGAATATAGCGTTCAGTTTTTATCCTTTAATCCACATCGGGCAGTATGCGTTCGGATCAATATAGTGAGCAACTGCTTGGTTTAATGAAATTGCCAGAAAAGTCTGTCATTGCAATCGGATAATCTTTAATCCTTCCCACCATAAGGTACACAACACGTCTCTCACGTGTCACGCGTGTCTTAACAAAAGATCATTCTTTGAGCAATAGGTTTTCGTCATCCATCACCTTAGTAATATTAGATTTCCATTAACATTTCCTTTCCACTATATTTAGCTCTAGAGTTAAGTGTGGACAGAAATAGTCTACATAGGAAAGAAAGAGAGAGAGATTGTTCGAATTTACCACTCATTAATTTACTTGATTCATTTATAGTGACAACAGTAATAGAATTGATTAAACAAGTTCACGCTGTGAGTGCTTTTATTAAAGCCAAAACACACATAGAAGAAGAACTTGGAAGCCGATACTACAAGTGAAAGATGAGGACATTGATTATTCACTGTTACAGTTGTTTACAGCAATGAGTAATGGCTGTTTACAGAAGCTATCTGTAGCTAGATGGACTGAGTATGATTTAACTTGATCATTAACAACTGAAGCATCAGTGATGAAATTTGAACCACTGATCAGCGGGGGAGCCAGTCGAACGCTATGTCGATTCTTCGTTGATTCAGTATTATCTGGTTCTTTGAAGTACAACGCAATAAAGAGAGATCTTCGCTATTTTATAGCAATGTGTAGCTATCTGCACAGAGCAAAAGATAATTTCCTGGTGAGTCAAATCCGTGACATTTTTTTAAAAAAATTCTCGGTGGAAGACAATTTAATTATCTTACAAGCTAATACTCTTGAGAAATTAGTGAATGTCATGTTATATCATTCCTCTCATAAATTTCCTTTTTTTTTTACGTAAGTAACATGATAAGTAACATGATAACTTTCTTTGTGTCTTGATGACACAACTAGAACGATATTGATGATGTGACTTCTACACTAAGTCTATGTCTACATCTGTTCTATTTATAACCGTAGTATTTATTAGCTTGCCACGTTTCCATTGCTGGAAGGAGTGGTCTGAATGCTACCAGTCAAAGAACGTTAGATCAGTTTTCTCCAGAGTATTTGTATCTCTGACAATATCCAGCCAGTCCATTTTTAGATATTATCAGATCGATTGCGCTTTTACTTTTATTTTTATTATTTTTTTTTTTTGCCGACTTTGCTTACTTTTTATATCGAACCTTAAACTGTATGTTTATAATTAAAAGAAGCAAACAAACAAACAAACAAAATGTATATCTTGTATTTAAAATGTTCAGGCTATCACTTTCCTAGGTTTTTCTAGTTGGTCAATTTCATTTTTAAGATCCTTTCCGAGTCATATAGACTCAGGGCCTGTTTCCCGGTTTCTGTCATGCATATATTCCCCAACTGGACGGAATTCCAGTCCGTCGCAGGATTATTCATTTTTGTCAGCATAGTAGACTGGAGCAACATGAAATGAAGTGTTTTTCCGGACCAAAACCACAATCTTAGGATCATTAGTACAACACCCTAATCACTAAGCCACACGTTTTGCCGCATAGTTCCGACTGGTCAAATTTATCATAAACGTAGTATACTTTCCTAGAAATTTGCTTCATGATATTTACTTCATAGACCAAAGTTTAAAATAAGTCTTCTGTTACTTAACACTCCCTTTTCCAGCACCTGCAGCCAATCTAAGTGACTCAACGGCCTAAAGTCTTTCATTGCTGTAAATCCTGTTAACATCCTTAACTAACCAGACAATGTAATAATGATTTCTTACATTCATAATAAATTCAATCAATACTAATACATAGTTAATAGGGATTGACTGAATTCGTAATTCGGTTTCTTTATATAAATAGGTTTCCTTAATTTTCTGGCGATGAAACCATAGACGAGTTAGACTTACACTGCATGTCAGAAACACCTGAGTCTTCTGACCAGATTTTTACCTGATATAGTATGTGTGTGTGTGTGTGTGTGTGTGTGTGTGTGTGTGTGTGTGTGTGTGTGTGTGTGTGTGTGTGTGTGTGTGTGTGTGTGTGTGTGTGTGTGTGTGTGTGTGTGAGAGAGAGAGAGAGAGAGAGAGAGTACATATATATATATGTATTGTGAGAGCGCATGGTCTAGTGGTTAGGGTGTTGGACTCACGATCGCGAGATCGTACTTTCAATTCCTAGACGGTAAGTGTATTGCGTTGTGTTCTTGAGCAAAACACTTCATCTTATCTCTTTATTGCCCATAAGAGGCTAAACATAGAGGGGACAAACAAAGACAGACAAAGGGATTAAGTCGATTACATCGACCCCAATGCATAAGTGGTACTTAATTTATCGACCCCGAAAGGATGAAAGGCAAAGTCGACCTCGGCGGACGAAATGCCGCTAAGCATTTCGCCCTGCGCGCTAACGATTCTATCAGCTCGACGCCTTAAAACACTTCATCTTATGTTGCACTGCGTGGCACACAGTACACCTGTTCAGGCAACGTCGATTTGATGGAGAGAGTGAACTAATGTGCTGCATGAACATTTGATCATTATAAATAGTTCATTTGTGTAGGTCGATCCGCAAACAGCTGAATGTCCATACATCGTCTTCGACGGGAGAGTCCATTATATACATAAATATCCATATTATTACAGCTGTTTCATAATTTTCCCCCTCTAATAGCATTAATTTCAACATTCCATATTATATGCGTGCATTTTACAGGCATATACTCTTTTATTTGTTTCAGTCATTTGACTGTGGCCATGCTGGAGCACCGCCTTTAGTCGAGCCAATCGGCCCCAGGACTTATTCTTTGGAAGCCTAGTACTTATTCTATCGGTCTCTTTTGCCGAACCGCTAGGTTACGGGGCCG
>NC_068982.1:97906230-97913001 GCF_001194135.2 Octopus bimaculoides
ATATATATATATCAAAAATTAAAAGTACAACAAACGGAAAATTTCACAAAATCCTTACAATTTCGCACCTTTAACGATCATATTGTTCACTTTTGATGGTGCCAGTGGCGAAAAGCCACTGGAAATAGCTCACGAATGTACAAGGCAATGACGAAAACTACAAAATAAAATATACATATACAACAAAAAAGACAGGTATGGTTTAACGAAAGGAAGATGAAAGTGCCCTGAAAAACTGGAGACATTACAAAGACAGAGAGAAAGTCAGAAAGAAGGAAGACGTAAAGTATTAGGAAGGGAAAGAAAAAGGGAAGAAAGCAAAAGAAAGAGAGAGACAGAAACAGACGTCACACAAAAAAATATTCCAAGACTATTTTACAAATGAGTATAAAAAAAATCTAATCAATTACTAATCAATTATTTTGACTCTAGTGAAGAGGAAAGAATTTCATGATGTCCATGCGTTTCTTAATAGTCTTGGGAGATAAATAAAATAAAATATTTATGGTGATTCTCAGTTCACCAAGAATATATCTTTTGATGTACGACGTTCGCCATATTTTAACTTATAACAATAAATTTAACACGCATAAGACTTCAATAAAAGGGAAGGGTTTTTCAGGATGTTCATGCCTTTCTTAATAGTCTTAGGACTACATCTCAGGATGTTCATGCCTTTCTTAATAGTCCTAGTAGTCTTAGGAACAAGGCGGTGGGCTGGCAGAAACGTTAGCACGCCGGGTGAAATGCTTAGCGGTATTTCGTCTGTCTTTACGTTCTGAGTTCAAATTCCGCCGAGGTCGACTTTGCCTTTCATCCTTTCGGAGTCGATAAACTAAGTACCAGAAGCGTACTGGGGTCGATCTTATTGATTGGCTCCCTCCCTAAAAATGTCGAGCCTTGTGCCTAGAGTAGAAAAGAATAGTCTTAGGAGTGATTCATCTGGTGCATACCTTCTAATGTACGACGTCTGCCATATTTACCTTATAAAAGTAAAACTACTACACATGAGTGATAAACCTGTTCGAGTTAACAGAAAGTCGGACACTTGATATAAATTCGATGGTTTATATCCGAACACTAGTGATTCTATGTATCCATAACAAAGACTGATCCATCCATACAGCTCTAATTACAAGGCGTGGAGGAAGCATAGTTCGCTGTTAGTAGAAATATGCAGTATCTTATTTCTTATGCGTATATTCATAGCTTTAGGCTTTAATTTCTAATCATCACATAGGCCGAACTTATAGTAATAGACTGGAATTCCAATCTAAAGAGGCAATTATCTCACAAATGACTCAATGTCATGAAAACTGTGTCAAGCTCCAATGCACAAAACGTTTCTTATGCAAGTCTGTAAGATGAAAGATTTTGGTCAAATTATGTGCAATGTACAATAATTCAGTTCTCTCTGTAATTAGATACCCCCCAAACACGTACTTTATGCTACACGTACATTCTGAACTCCCTCTAACATCTAGAACGGCACAGTCCAGAGGTTCTTTTCCTTATATCTCCACTAACCTTTAAACTGCAGTGCGTCAGACACAACGATAAACTCTTTCGAAAGAAGCAAACCTACTGTCAATGTACAAGAGCCAACATAAGGTAAGGAATCTGTCTTCCATCAAAGAGTAATAAAAGAGAGATAAAAAAAAATGGAAAAACCTTTCAAAGGGAATATCACCAAGTATAAATATGAAACAGGTTGGGAATTGTTCAGTCACCTTTAACGTAAATAGAGTATTTTTTATATATTATTCATGTTTTTTTTCTTTCTCATTTTTTTTTTCAATTTTAGAATCGAAACAGTACAACTTAAAATATACTCAAACGAGAACCTTCACCCACTTTTAAGTAAAAAGAAGAAGACCTCAACGGATTTCCAAGGAATTTTAATGACTGGTGCGAGAGACAGTCATGTAAAATATTGCAATCTTGGAGAGTAAGTTATTTTATAGCAACATCGTTATTTTATAGAGACCCTTTATAAACACTCCACCATGTTGAACTTTAATGCTTATATTTGTCAGATATATTTTAAAGCTCTCGATCTTACATGAATGCAAGCGACGAGCAGAATGACAAGATCACGTGGTATACGCCAGGGAAGCCATGACGTAGTTTCAATCTTTGAATTTTACTCTACTTACGTTGCTAAATTACATAAACGTCAAAATAATTTCTTTTCTCTCCTACAGCCATTTTGTCGAACCAAAACAAACCAATACACAAATGCAAGTGCAGACAGTTACCACTCTGATAGTTCAAGTACACCATATCTTAGACTTAGATCAGACATGAGGCCTAGACTGGAGATTAACTCAGTTACCATGGTGGTTTCTTGGCTAAGAATAGAACATTCCTCACTGAATGGGACGCTGGTCAATCGCAAGAGTTGACTTCAAACATCGACCTCTGGATTAATATTTGTAGTGGGTGGTTTCGGTCATTGAATTTATCTCACTACATTATTTCGAGATTTAATTATTTTTAATAACATTGAACGCTATGAGACTGTTGTTCGGTTCCAGTCTCCAGTTGCACCAATCATACTTCATTTGAATCATTAATGCTTTTGAGAAAAGAAGGAATGACTGTATGGAGGTTACAAATTTCCAAGTTTCCTTCTTTGTAGGTATTTATACTTATACGAGATCTGATCAATAAGTATCCGGACTGCTGCCATAGTAACACAGCTAAGGCATGCAGAGTGAAGCTGCTTGACCTTGAACTCTGTTGTACACGCGCACTAAGTTTTAACGTTCTAGTTCATTTCCGCTGTTTACAGTAGTGCTTGGAAAGAACATGTGTAGCGTGTGATCGTCGCATTAATCATGACAGAGAAAGTTGTCATGGCGATACCTGCTCAGAGACCTACGCAAAGTTGCAGACAGTGTATGGAGAGAGGTTATGAGCCGCACACAAATGTACGAGTGGTTCTGACGCTTCCAAGATGGCCGAAATAATGTCGATATTGATGAATGTTCTGAGAGACCCGTAAGCAGCAGAACTGAGAAAAACATCACAGATGTGTGTGCAGCTGAGAGGGAAAATCGTCGAATCCCCATCCGTGAGTTATCAGAGGATGTGCAGATTAGTTACGGTTTAGTTCAGTCCATTATCACTGAAGATTTGGGTATGAGATGCATGTCAACTAAGTTTGTGCCAAAAGTGCTTTCAGCTGATCAAAAAGGCATTCGGGTCTCAGTTGGACAAGATCTTGATTGTGTCGAGAACGATCAAAACTTTTTGAGAACTTTGCGTAGGCTTCTGAGCAGGTATCGCCAAGCTTTTTGCAGAATTTGATGCAGATTCTCAGCTTAACTTGCTGTCATGGTCAATGCGACGATCACACGTTACACACGTTCCTTCCAAGCACTTCTGTAAACAGCGGAAGTGAGCTAGAACGCTAAAAGTTAATGCGCATTCACACCAGAGTTCAAGGTCAATCTGTGCCAAGCGGCCTTACTTTGCGTAGTTTAGCTTCGATACTATTTCAACAGTCCGGATACTTATTGATCAGACCAAGTATGTGCGTGCGTGTGTGTCTCTGCGTGTTGTGTGTGTGTGTGTGTGTGTGTGTTGTGTGTGTGTGTGTGTGTGTGTGTGTGTGTGTGTGTGTGCGTGTGTGTGCGTGTGCGTGCGTGCGTGTACATTGTATGATGAACGTCGTTTGGAAGAACCGAAGTGCCTGGCGGCTCGAGGTTACGCTTTAGGTTCGTGTTTTCATTAACATTAGAGATATTTCATTTATACAGTTAATTAATGCCTTTAAGACAGGCACAAAAGCCACAACTCATTGTTTCAACCATCATACAACAGAAAAGTCACTACAGTAAAAAAATATATTTATCGGACACTAGTTCGCTGGATAAATATTTATAATATATATGTCTGTTTATACAGGCGTGTATATATTGTATGAATTATTTATGCACACATGTGTGAACACACAAATGTATGCATACAGACATGCATCCGTTCGTACGTGTACATGTGTATACTTGTGTGCGTATGGATACGCATATGATTATGTATACATCTGACCTTGTGCATATATTAGAAACTGTATGTGCATTTATATGTGAGTGAATATATGTGTGTGTGTTTGTGTGTGTGTGTGTGTGTGTGTGTGTGTTTGTGTGTGTGTGTGTGTGTGTATGTGTGTTTGTGTGTGTGTCTGTGAATATATGTATATATATATATATATATATATTTAAAAGTTAAATAATGAGAGTAGAAATTAATATTAATTAATTAATATCAATTTAAACCAGTGGCCTAGCATACTTAAAAAATCCGAAGATTAGGAAATTATATTACATACATATATAAGAGGAATAGCCATCAAGGTGGATTCCTAATATGCTAGAAGAAGACGTTGAATCGTCTTACCACGAAGAATGTGTTCTCAAGAAATTTCGAGAACACTCTCTGGTAAAACGATTTAGCGTTTTCTTCTAGCATATTAGGAATCCACTTTGATGGTTATTCCTCTTATATATGTATGTATGTATGTATGTATGTATGTATATTTATCGGTACTCTGTTTGAACGTGCACTCCGTTTCAGTAAATATATTTAAGCATGCGCATGCTACGATATATGAATAGCGGTGTGTGTGTGTGTGTGTGGGGGGGGTTCTCATCCCATATCTATTTAATATTTAGTCTCACTATAAAATGAGGTCCCCGGGGGCACATTCAACAGTTTGGGATGAGAATAAAACTAACCGGTTTCACTGATATTCAACAATCTAACATGATTCATTTCTGTTGGACCTCTATTACAAGCCGCCAAAAACGCCCTCGTGAGACTTAATTTCACAGCAAGATTAAATCCATATGGGCATAATTGTGTATACATATTTATTCATAATCCACACAGAACTGCTACTCGTGTAATTATTGTAAAGCACACAACATATTGCCATTATGTAAATGAGAGGAGTTCATTACAAGATTTATTTACATTTGTTCCTACTCTCAACGTTCGGATAGAAAATCACGCCCATAGAGCTGTGCGCTTGAGCGCGCATACATGCTTTGCAACAAGCACACAAAAGGAAAAAAAACGAGCGCACACAAGATTTTCACCATGAAATAGAATGGCTTGAATTAAAAGTTGTTCCAGGCAGGAATACGCACATACTTTGCAAAGAATGACGAAGTTCATGCATACACTTGCAAATTCATACGCACACCCTCAACAAAATTTACGGTCACAGGTTGTTGTTGGCACTCCGTCGCTTACGACATCGAGGGTTCCAGTTGATCCAATCAACGGAACAGCCTGCTCGTGAAATTAACGTGCAAGTAGCTGAGCACTCCACAGACACGTGTACCCTTAACGTAGTTCTCGGGCATATTCAGCATGACAATGCTGGCCCTTTGAATTACAGGTACAACAGAAACAGGAAGAAAGAGTGAGAGAAAGTTGTGGTGAAAGAGTACAGCAGGGTTCACCACCATCCCCTACCGGAGCCTCGTGGAGCTTTAGGTGTTTTCGCTTAATAAACACTTACAACGCTTGGTCTGGGAATCGAAACCGCGATCCTATGACCGCGAGTCCGCTGCCCTAACCACTGGGCCATTGCACCTCCAATACTACTACTACTACTACTACTACTACTACTACTACTACTACTACTACTAATAATAATAATAATAATAATAATAATAATAATAATAATAATAATAATAATAATAATAATAATATATGCCCTGATGCAATACCCGGCAATGGTTCTCATGTCTACTGATCTTAACTGCTTGGAAGTGTTATCATGTGCATTGTTTTGTCTTGGTATAAAAAGATGGGCTACAATAAATATTCTGCTCAATATTTGCTTGTCAGTTGTTTGACCATAACCAGTTTGACCATAACCAGTTTGACCATAACCACACACACATATTTATATTCGACAGGCTTTTATCAGTTTCCGTCTACCAAATCCACTCACAAGGTTTTGGTCAGACCGAGGCTATAGGAAAAGACATCTGCCCAAGGTGGGACTGAACCCGGAACCATGTGGTTGGGAAACCAGCTTCTTACCACAGAGCCACTCCTAAAGGGTCTTCTGACTAAATGGTAACATACCCAAGACCAGGGTAGGCCTATGTCCCCTCATCCTGAAGTTCCCTTTTGTTAGTGTATTAGATAGGTCCCCCATCCAACGCCGCATTGCCTGGCCTGTCGCAACTTCACCATATTACTCATTTTTGCTGGATGAACTAGAACAACATGACATGAAATGTTTTGATCAAGAGCACAATGTATCACCCGGTCCAGGAATCGAAATCACATTCTTACGACCATGAACCCAACACCCCAGCCTCTGTACCGCGCACCTACACTGATTAAACGATTAAAAGAAATTTTACAGTTGTGACTTAGTGGCAGAAGCACAAGCATTGCTGTATAACGAAGAAGTTCACTTTGCAGCTATGTGGTTACTTTCGGTCCTACTACACAGAACTTTGGGCAAGTGTCTTTTATTAAAAACCCTGATCGACTAATACCTTATACACAGAGACTGTGTGGAAGCCGTCATATGTTTGTGTGTGTGTGTGTGTGTGTGTGTGTGTGTGTGTGTGTGCGTGTGCGTGTGCGTGTGTGTGTGTGTGTGTGTGTGCGCGCATATATCTATATGTGTGTATGTCTCTGTGTTTGTAGTGGAGACGCAATGGCCCAGTGGTTAGGGCAGCGAACTCGCGGTCATAGGATCGCGGTTTCGATTCCAAGACCGGGCGTTGTGAATGTTTA
>NC_068982.1:97913060-97914768 GCF_001194135.2 Octopus bimaculoides
CTCCACGAGGCTCCGGCAGGGGATGGTGGCGAACCCTGCTGTACTCTTTCACCACAACTTTCTCTCACTCTTACTTCCTGTTTCTGTTGTGCCTGTAATTCAAAGGGTCAGTCTTGTCACACTGTGTCACGCTGAATATCCCCGAGAACTACGTTAAGGGTACACGTGTCTGTAGAGTGCTCAGCCACTTGCACGTTAATTTCACGAGCAGGCTGTTCCGTCGATTGGATCAACTGGAATCCTCGACGTCGTAAGCGACGGAGTGCCAACACTCTGTGTTTGTATTTGTCCCCCATCACCGCTTCACACGTGATTGGTTCTTTACATCCTGCAACAATGGTCCGTCAAAAAAATAAATAAAAAGAAAACCCTACAGAATGAGTACTAAAATAAGTACTTAAAAATAAGTACTGGGGTTAATTTGTTCGACTAAAACTCATTAAGGTGGTGCCTTAGTATGGCTTCGGTGACTGAAACGAGTAAAATATAAAATAAAAGAATTAACTGCTTCTCCAGCTCTCTGAGGGAAGAAGATAGAGATAAGAAATAAATTCCTGATGAATTTAATAAGCAAGAATAAACCAGGTGGTTTCGATCGTCGTACCAAGCCACTAAAACGATTCTCGTTGGTCGAATTTAAAAGCGATGCTGTTGTATTGCTATTAAATTAAATTCACATATGGATTTGGGTCTGTGAACTTATTCATAATCCACGCTGCATTAGTGCAGCAGTAATTATGCATTTATTTATGTATGTGTGAGTTGAGGCATGTATATGTAAACGTCAGCGATCACGTGAGTGAGTAGACATGATGATCCGATGTCTGATGACACTGTTGTCTCTGATCTTATATAGTTTGAAAATAGCAACTGTTAACGGCAATGTTGCTAACGTGTGGGCGCGCAAGTCTGTAGACTGATGGCAGCGTATTGGATCAAGAGTGACGCGATTGACAATGTGTGTGTGTGTGTGTGTGTGTGTGTGTGTGTGTGTGTGTGTGTGTGTGTGTGTGTGTGTGTGTGTGTGTGTGTGTGTGTGTGTGTGTGCACCTGCTTGTGTTACAGACTGAGAGGAATAACTCAGAAACGAAGAACACTAACTAGAAAAAGAGACAAATTAGTCACTTATAGAAGATGAGAGAGAGGATAAAAAGAAAGAGTGGACGAACTAATGAGAGAGAGAGAGAGAGAGAGAGAGAGAGAGAGAGAGAGAGAGCGAGAGAGAGAGTTTAATGAACCACTGACAGATAGACAGACGAGAATAGATGGACAGAAGGGAAAATAAAAGCGGAAAAAAAGAGACAGTGATAGACAAGGATAAAGTGATAGCGGCACAAACAATCAGGCAGATCGGTTTGTTAGACTGTCCGACCGACGGACAAACACAGACAGTTAGACAGATGTATAGTCATACGAACAGATATAGACAAATAGTCAGACAGATAGACAATCATACATACATACATACATACATACATAAATACGTGCATACATACATACATACACACATACATACATACATACATACGTACGTACATACATACATACATACGTACATAGATATATACATACATACATGTGTATGCATATAAACAAATACTCAAATACACATAGACACATAGTGATATAAAATACTTTCAAACAAACAGACAGACAGGTCGATATATATATATATATATATATATATATATATATATATATATATATA
>NC_068982.1:97914861-97920511 GCF_001194135.2 Octopus bimaculoides
GTTTGATAGCTTCACAGTTTAAGAAAGAAAGAAAGAAAGAAAGAAAGAAAGAATGAAAGAAAGAAAATGAAGAAAAAAGGCAGGAAGGAAGGGATGCAGGCCGGAAAGAAGGAAGGAAAGAATCAATGAGTGAAAAAGAAAGAAAAGAGACAAAAGCAAGCAATAAGAGGAGAGATGTTGAGAGGTAGAAATATTACAGACAGACAAAAACAAGATAGAAAAACTCAGCGGACATAGATAATGAAAGCGAGGGACAGGAAAGAAATAAACACTAAGGAGACAGCTAGACAGGGAGATAAAAATTAGAGAGGTATAAAGTGAAAGAAACAGACAGAGAAAGGTAGACAGGGAGGGGCAGGGAGATGGAGCGATATAGAGTGATAGAAAGGGGAGAGGGTGGAGTTGCGAAGGATGGAGTCAGAGAGAAAGGATGAGGAGACAACGATTTTCAGGAAAAGTGTGTAGGTGTGTTAGAGAGAGAGAGAGAGAGCGGGAAATATCGAGAAAGAAAGAGAGAAACAGTGAAAGTGAAAGTGAAAGTGAAAGTAGTAAGAGCTTGTGTTAGATACAACGAAATTCGCAGAAACAACGGACCAGAGTAACTAAGAGTAAATTGTATACAGAGGTGGGAAAGATTTGAAGCAACAAACTGAGAGATGACCCGAAAAAGAGAAAGTGAGTATGCATGTAATTGAAGGAGAAAAGGAAGAGGAAGAGAGAGAGGAGAAGGGAGAGAGAGAAAGATACAGAAAGAGGGGGAATGAGAGAGCAGGAGAAAATTAATTAGGTAAAAAGCCCAGCGCGGATTAGAACTGCCTGGTTTACATACAAATTACAAGTGACACCTTCTAACAAGACATACGTAACGAACGACCTCTTCAACAAAATTGATTTTCGCCTTTTAATTTTCAATATAAACAGATGTGTGCGCAGGCATGAGCGTATGTGAGTATATGTGTGAGAGTGCATGTATGTATGTTTGTATGTATATATTATATATATATATATATATATACGCTTCTACACACGCATGCAAATATGTATGTATACATATATATATATATATACGCTTCTATACATGCACACAAATATATATTCATACAAGTATGCACTTGTGTGTGTGTATATATATATAACATCCATAACACGCGCGCGCACACACACGCACATATATATATATATATATATGGTGCATACATGTATATGAATTTGTGTGTGCGTGAGTGCATGTTTGTCCGCGTGTGTTTAAATTAAATTGCCTTTATCGTTGATGATATCAAATCTATGTTGTAATTTCATTTACAACTTACCTTACTCTGGATAAATAATATATAAACATCAGCAGACGTCCCAATGTTTCTTTGTGAAACATTATATGTAGTGGTATGTCGTAGCTACAAGGCAGGCAATTTGATTCCAATAATGGAGTTGGCTAATGCAATATTAAAAGACCATGATATTGCGTAATATTTATTAATAAACTAAATGAAAACTACAGACTCTGATTGTTCAGAGTTGATTTTTTTTTCTGTAATTTCTTTTGTTCTATGAGAATAAATTATATATTCGTGCGAACATACGAGTTTGCATAACTGTGTGCATGTGTGCATCTGTGTATGTGAATGCATTGCATGTATAAATCTGTCATAGACATACATATATAGATATATGTGTGTGTATCTATACACTCAGACGTGCACATACGCACGCAAATATTCATGCATACATACATGTATGTATGCATGTATGTATGTATTCTGTATGTAAGTATGTATGTATGTATGTATGTTTGGATACACACATACATACGTACGCATTCATACATGCATACATAATGCACACACACGTTTGGGGTTACAAATGAAGGGGCAAACTGTTCAACATATGTACTAAAATTTGTGCTGATCGGGGATCTGTACTACAGGTAAAACACTGCTCCAGGGACACTTATTGTTTCATAGCAGTTAGATGGGATGCGTCCTGAAATAGTAGATGCTGTTAGGACCCAATAAATATCTATTGTGAATTATTAGCATTCGTGTATTGTTTCATCATAATGAGGTGAGTGGGCTCTGAAGTTGACTAGTGTCTGAAAGGAGCGATCATAACTGGACTGAAAACTTGGAGAACTTTGAAAATCGTGAGCAATTTCTAGAAGGGAACTTTTCAGTGATGGTAGGGGCATGAGATCTCATATCTTTTATTGGCCGGTTTTGGTGGTAGTTTCAGGATCTAGAAAGTTTCCGTTAAACCAGAACTTGTAGTTATTTTTCCGTCAGTGTATAGACTTTTTCCATCCACGTTGTCCAAGTTATGAGTAGACTTTCAATTTTGCTAGCCCTTATTTTCAAACCTATTGTGACAAAGAGATAGAATTCTCTCTATTCGTCAAGCTGAATGAATTATATACTGTGATTGTATCTGTCCTTGAAGGTTTTGGTAATATATGGCACTTTAAAAAGGCGGCCCTTTTAATAGGCATTGTAAGAGTTTCTACAACCACAAACTGGATGTTGAGGTTGGGTTGGCTGGGTGTATGTATTCAATTGTGGTACGAAGGCAGCTCTTTTCTAAATTTGTTCACGTATAGAAAATTCCTAAACGGTTATATCTACACAATTCGGTGTTATGAAGGGTGATACGCTTGTTGTGCATGCCTAGCTGAAAAAAAGCTTAGAAAAATTCAGATTACTTCTGCTCCATCTTAGCTTCCAATGGAAATATCATATAATGAATCGCCTTCCTTTTTGAACCAATAAGAATCATTATGATATAATAGCGAGTTCCTAACATTCATTATAACAATGGCGTCAAGGTTGCCATTGAAGGCGCGGATTTAGTGATTAGAGCATTCGGTTCATGATCGCAAGGCCGCGAGTTCGATTCTCCGCGACACATTGAGTCCTTGAGCAAAACAAAAAAATAAGTATTTCAAAGGGCCAGCCTTGTCATACTCTGTGTCACGTTGAATCTCCCTGAGAACTACGTTAAGGGTACGTATGTCTGTGGAGTGCTCAGCCACACACACACGTTCATTTGACTAGCAGGTTGTTCTGTTGGTCGGATCAAATGGAACCTTCGTTGTCGTAACCGATGGAGTGCCAAGGTAGCCAATTGAGGTAACTGTTTTCTTAAATTCTTGGGCTTTTAGAAGAAATGTAGATTTTGACAGGTATAATTCCACTATATTGATTTGTTTTAAAGTATTAAACTGCTCAGACACGGCTGCACCGCAGTTACAGAGTTTCTAATCTGAAGGTTAATCGTACCTGCCAGCAAAATGCAATTCATTTTTGGAATAGTTTATTTATCTGAACCTAGGTTTGGATGAAAAATCTGACTTTATGGTCAATAAGTTTGTTGCATGGTAGTTGCATGGCGAGTTGTTCCACACGGTATTTCATTTATAGTTGGTATTCCAGTTCTTTTCCGGTTATGTAGAAAAAAAGTACATAGTGTGGCATAGCATTTTGGGGTGGGAGGGGATGAAATGTGTTGTACTGTCTATTTCGCTTTTCGTTTCCGTCTTTCTACAAGTGTGTCGATGTTGGGAAATTGTTTCAAAGGTTTTATGCGATTCTTTGGAGTGTTTTGTAAATAGTTGATGACATCAGAGTCATATCCTTTTTGTAGCATATATTTACACTCCATGGAATTGAAGCTCTGAATTAAGCTGTTTTTCCTTGCATTTACAGAAGTTAGTTAAGCCATAAAATTGGTGAAGGACCACGAGTTGGGGTGGGTGGTGGAATATCTGAGTCAGTCGAAGTGATGAGCAACCGGTTTAAGGACTTCTTGCTCAGTAATGTGGATATAGTAGAGGTGTTTAGGGAACCTGTCACCTAAAGAATACCCTTATTAGTCAGTGGAGAGCAAATTAAACATACCATGTAATATTTTAGGTTAGATGATATAGAATCAAGGTGATGAGTTACATTGACCGTAGATATGGGTAGCGTTTTGGGGGAGATGAAGAGACAAATACGGAACCAAGAATGACGTAAGTGAAGGTTCCACTTAGGATGTTTAGGGACAAGGATACTTCTTGCACTTCCCTTTTTGTAAATAAATGTTTATATATTCATTAGGGGCGATTCCAAATAATTCTATTTGACCGCATGTGGCCGATCCTAATTAAAACTGCCGTTCTTATTATCGTGTCCATAATCCCATCCCTTATCCATCTGTGATCTATAAGCTTAAATACCTGAAAGGAATTCCAAATTCTATTTATCCATTATTCTAAATTTGATAAGATAAACCAAATATAATGGATTTGTCTGAAATTATGTCGCACATATTTGGAACAATTTCATTCGCAAAGAAATTAACAAAAATATATACAAAGTTACAGATAACGAGATTTGGGGAAAGATAGGAATTTCCAGTTCGTAATAGCATAAGCCTCGGGAATATTTGCCCACCATTGCTTCCGACTTAATAGGATATCATAATAAATGAAATCTATAGATTCATAAAATAACTGTTGAAACATAATGAGAAACAAGCTATCGGCTATCTCCCTTATCTTTTATCGGAATAAATTAAATGGCTATAGCGAAAACCCAGAAAAGGTTTTGGGGATACAACAGCAGTTGGTGAAAATAGAGATGGAGGTGGCGGTGGTAGTAGTGCTGGTGGTGAGCTTGTGGTGGTGGTAATGGTGGTGGTGATTAGGAAATAAGGTGTACGTGCAAACACATTGCAATTGCTCATACACATACACATGTATCATACATTAATGTATAATAAATGATGCAAACCACAGAAGACAAAAATATATTCACTCACATAGCCTCCCCTATCTCTCCTATCTCTCTCTCTCTCTCTCTCTCTCTCTCTCTCTCTCTCACTCTCTCTTTCTATCTATCTATCTGTCTGTCTGTCTGTCTGTCTATCTATCTCACACGCACACATATTTCATATATACATATGAATACTAAGTTAAGAGATTAATTCACACAAGCCACATACTCACACATCATGCAAACATACATTGGCACAAACACGCATACATTCGCCTGTGGTTATATGCAGATATATATCTTCACGTAAAGTCATATGGCATTCAAGAATAGAGATATTAATCCAAGCAGACAGTACCTTCTGATCTATGGTTTGTATAACACAGCTTCTGGTATTCACGCCATGAACGCAGTCGTGCAACGTTACGAGGCTGCTACTTGGGCCGCTATCTGTAAGTCTACTCCAAATCAGTAAAAGGCTATATATATACGTAAGTATGTATGTATTTACGTATGTATGTATTTACGTATGTATGTATGTATTTATGTATATATTTACGTATATATGTATGTATGTATGTATATATGTATGTATGTATATATATATGTATGTATGCGTGAGAGTGTGTGCGTGTATGTATGCATGTATATATGCATGTATGCATGTATGTATGTATATATGTATACATACATACATACATTCATGCATTCATACATACATACATAGATACATACATACATGCACACACACACACACACACACAAACATACATACATACATACATACATACATACATGCATACATAAAAACACTACCTAAAAACCAGTCTTGAGAAATTAGGCTTCTCAAAACTGGAACGGAGAAAGCTGGTTCAAAGACTACAGATCCAATCAATCACTGGAAC
>NC_068982.1:97920641-97923141 GCF_001194135.2 Octopus bimaculoides
AAAACATACAAATCTGCACACATACATACATACATGCATACATACATACATATATACATGCATATATTCATACATATATACGCACATAAATAGATACATACGTACGTACATACATACATACATACACACATACACACATACAAAACTACCCTATTGTTGATGCTGAGATTCCAATGAAGGAGCCTTGGATCTAGGTTAGAAACCGGCTCTTTCTCTATTCGCAAAGAATATTGAAATAAAATTGAATAATAGCATACATACATACGTACATACATACATACATACATACATACATACATACATACATACATACATACATACATAAGTAACAGCGCGAAGCAGTAATAAAAAATTTATAAACTTTAAGTTCAAATATGTTTGTGACATAATTTAACTTCTAAAGGCAATTTAATTGCAGTTTACCGCGGAGAAAATACTCTCCTCTACGGTAAAGGTACAAAGTATTACTCTTTTCTGGACTCCTAGATGCATTTCTGACACGTTGTACCTTCTTCAGTAGAAGATACCAAAGGGAGATAACCTGAGCTGAGTAAAAAAAAAATCGTAGCTTTGTAATAAACCATCAGACAGATATACATCTAGGGTTAAAAAGAGGGCACCACTGAGTTAATAAGGGTACATTCACGCCTTTATTATAAGCGAATTTTTTTTCTCCATGGATAACTTCAGTGAAATTGCGTTTAAAAATTAAAATATGTCACAAGCATATACACTAACCTAAAGGTTTTTTTTTTTTTTAATTTTCATTATTGCTTCATATTAGTACTTAGGTATTTTTTTCTGACCGGGCGGTCGGCGAGCGTAAGTCAGTCTCTAGTATTGATTGGTTTCATATAAAGCTACGACTTTCTAGTCAGCTCAGTTATCTCTCTTTGGTATCCACTACTGAAGAAGGAATAACGAGCCAGAAATGTATCTATTAGTCACTTACGTGCAATGCACGTAAATTACACATACATATATACATACATACATACATACATATACATGCATTAATATAATGTCATCAGACGTCCAAAGAACACATATAGGCATTTAATATATTCATGATGACTATATGTGTTCGTGGGACGACTGATGATCCTATGGTTCATAATTGAGAAATCCTCATAGGGTTATTATATTCTGAAGTGAGGGCGCGTGGCCAAGTTGTATATGTTTATATTGAGGAAAAGCACCGGGATCGTGTGAATTTTTTAAGAATGTTTCTCCTTTCCACCAAGCAAAGCTTCCATTCACATATGTTTCAGGTCGATCTGAAAATTTCGATTTGATTTTCTATGTTTATATGTGTATATGTTTGTGGTGGGTGTGCACGCGTCTTTATATGATGATGATGATGATGATGATGATGATGATGATGATGATGATGATGGTAGTGGTAATCTCAAGTAGTCAGAGAAAGACGGTTCTACAATTTCTTGCTTAATAACATGCAGAAATAATTTGTAGAGATCAAATTTATGTGCCGTACTTTAGCTCACTCCCTCCATCATATCAACGTTACCCGAAAGAGTGCACGTCAGAATGTCGAAGTGATCGCTGAGCAACGTGCGATCAAATGTTTTACTCAAGAACACAATGCAGCACTCGATCCGGGAATTGAAACCACGATTTCGCGATCGTGAGTGCAGCGCCTTAACAACTTGGCCACGCGCCCTCACTTCAGAATATAATAACCCTATGAGGATTTCTCAATTATGAACCATAGGATCATCAGTCGTCCCACGAATATATTAAATGCCTATATGTGTTCTTTGGACGTCTGATGACATTATATTAATGCATGTATATGTATGTATGTATGCATGTATATATGTATGTGTAATTTACGTGCATTGCACGTAAGTGACTAATAGATCGTAAATCCACTGTTTTATACAGAAATAAAGTACTTTTTTTCTGGAAGCTTCAAACAATGGAACGTCGATGCTGTTATCTACGAAGCAAAAGCAGAGTCGTCCAACAACAACGAAACGACACACCTTTAAAAGCGTGTAGGAGCAACGGAGATCATATTCTAAACCAGGCTTAATGATCACAGATTCTCTTTCAGAATCTCCAAGACAGGTGCAATTTTACAACGTTACCTAGCTAAATGTGACGATTAAAAGAGGAAAGAACGCCATAGAAAATCAAATCGAAATTTTCAGATCGACCTGAAACATATGTGAATGGAAGCAATCGTTGTAAGCTTTGCTTGGTGGAAAGGAGAAACATTCTTAAAAAATTCACACGATCCCGGTGCTTTTCCTCAATTTAAACAAACGGAATATTTGGATTCTGCAAAAAATCATTGTCGGTAACGTGATCATCCCTATTTTTAGACTTGAGAACGACAAACATGTACACACTCACACACGAACAAGTAACACGCTTCAACCACGGCTAACACCAATCTGTGTGAAGTAATTCTCCTTTCCTTCTGAGAACATCTTACAATTTTTCAGTTTTGTTTCGCTTCATTTTACCAATAACG
>NC_068982.1:97925324-97929475 GCF_001194135.2 Octopus bimaculoides
GTGGTGGTAGTAGTAGTAGTAGTAGTAGTAGTAGTAGTAGTAGTTGTTGTAGTATGCTAGTAGTAGTAGTAGTATGCTGGTAGTAGTAGTAGTAGTAGTAGTAGTAGTTGTAGTATGCTAGTAGTAGTAGTAGTATGCTGGTAGTAGTAGTAGTAGTGGTGGTGGTGGTGGTGGTTGTGGTGGTGGTGGTGGTGGTAGTAGTAGTAGTAGTAGTAGTAGTAGTAGTAGTAGTAGTAGTAGTAGTAATGACGATGGTGGTCGTACACAGCAGTGTTACTATCCTTAGAGTTACTATTGCCTTTTCAAGCTTTTTTTAATTTCCTAAATTTCACATCGAAGAAATAGAAAATAATGGAAATGCTAGAATTTCTGCAAGCGTGTATACTCATGGTCAGAGTATCTCTTTATTCTGAGTTCTCAGGAGTGATTAGACGGTCCACGCTTGCAAGAAACACCAATACAAATCTTCTGTTTGATAGCGTTACCCATGGAGTTTACTGATTTTGACTCTTTTAACTTTATGATTCCCTATCAAAGTTTTTGCTTCTTATTTAACTTTGTCCACTCTCTGCAACCAGATGTACTTTGAAGTTGCCGCCTCAAACCACGAGTAATCAACACATTTAGAGGAAACGAAAACCTTGAAAAGTGACATCTACCTGACTCTCTTTTAATTCATAGACTCTTGTTGAAAACTGGATAAATTTTCTCATGCCCAATTCTGGCAACCCTTACATTCCACCTCCACACTCACGTAACTTAACTTCACCCAGGAAACGTTCATATTTCTTTTACATTCGATGTCATTCAATCTTGCGATCTCTTTTGCATGGCTTAGAAAGACCGAAGGACCGTTGCACTAAGTAAATGACTCTGAGAAGGGAATATATTAAATAAAATCATAATTAACAGAGCCTCCTGTATTATCGTTTTTCAAAGCCAGGAACTTTTCAGCATCCCCTCGTGTGTGTGTGTGTGCGTGTGTGTGTGTGCGCGCGTGTGTGTGCACGTGTGTGTGTGTACACACACACACACACACACACACACACACACACACAGGGTGCGTAAGATATTTGAGGACAGATTTATGTTTATTAAAAAACGAATATATAATAACAGATAATAACGTTATTAATCAAAAAATGTTATGAGGATAAAAATAAACCTTCTTTTCTATAATGTTATTCAATAAAGCCACCTTCAGCTTTATCAACTGCTTCTATATGAGATCTAAATCATCTACATGCTTGAATCAAGTAGTCTTGGTTCATTTTGGACATTATTCTGACTATGGCAGCTTTCAAAGAATCATTGGTGTTATGGGCGTGTTCAATGACCTCTCTCTCAACAATGCTCCACATGTAATAGTCCATTGGACTGAGAACTGAGGAATTAGGAGGCCAAATGTTAGGGGTTATGTGATCATAAAAACTTTCAGCCATCCATTCCTGTGTTACTAGAGCCATGTGTGATAGTGCAGAGTCTTACTGAAACACATATGGCCTTCCATTGCATACACTGTCTATTTAGAGCTTGACAATTATTTCCACGACCTCAATGTAGGCAGCAGAGTTAACTTTAAAGCCTTGTAGAAAGAAGTAAGGAGGCATCACATGTCCTTCATTGCTGACAACCCCTAAAACCATGACAGTTGCAGGAAATTTTGTATACATAACGCTAGGAACTTCAGAAGGATTCCCGGACCGGGCTGTGTGTTGTGTTCTTGAGCAAGACACTTTATTCCACGTTGCTCCAGTTAACTCAGCTGTAGAAATGAGTTACGACATCACTGGTGCCAAGCTGTATCGGCCTTTGCCTTTCCTTTGGATAACATCGCTGGTGTGGAGACTGATATGCATGGGCGACTTCAGGCCTTCCATAAACAACCTTGCCCGGACTTGTACCTCGGAGGGTAACTTTCTATGTGCAATCCTACGGTCATTCATGACCGAAGGGGGTCTCCTCTAGTATGCTAGTTTTTGTGTTTATGTTTGTCATACTACCACCACCACTTGACAACCGGTTTTTGGTTTCTTTACTACATCCCCGTAACCTAGAAGTTTGGTAAAAGAGGCCGATAGAATAAAAACCAGGCTTAGGAAAAAAGAAAAGAAAAATGTTGGGGTCGATTTGTTCGATAACCCCTTCAAGGCGGTGCTCCAGCATGGCTGCGGTCTAATAATTGAAACTACTAAAAGATAAAAGATAAAGACCATTGCAAAGTTTCAATAACTGCTAGTCGGGTGTGAATTAATTTTCATTCCTTGAAAGGGAAATTCAATCCAACACTATAGATTGACTGATACAGACGATATGAGTTTCCATTGTAATATAAGCCTCTTGTTAAATTGTTATGGATTGACATTTGTCAATAATATGTTCATTATATTTTCAGATCCCGCACAGTCGATTCGCTTAAAGGAGAGGAAGGAGGGAAAATATACAGCATATTGTTTGATGATCGGAGAATAATGAAAACATCTAAGAATGTGATCGTCATATACGACTTTAACACGAATTAGAATAAATAAATAAATATTGGTACACACATGCGTACAAAGCAAATACATGTATACGTATTGTATACACATACATGTATGCATAGACACACATACACACACACAAGCGCGCACACACAAACACGCACACACTAATACGAATATTCATCCATTTGTTTCTAAACACAGCATAATTGTCTTTCCTTCTTTACTCCTCATGCATATATGTATTTGTGTTTGGTGTGTGTGTATGAGTGTGTGTATGCGTATAGATAGATAGATAGATAGATAGATAGATAGACAGACAGACAGACAAACAGACAGACAGACAGACAGACAGACAGACACATACACATATGTTTATGTATGTATAATCATAGGGTTATATATTTGCAAAATGCATTTACTAAAAGAATAATAATTTTACGTACAAATAAATTCAATACTGGAAATAAAATAAATTAAGCAAGTTAGCTCAGACCGATTTGTATCCTCATTGCTCATAGTTTCATATGTAAAAGTAATACTGAGAAATGGTGTTGGATGCTAGGCGCTCTAGTATGGATGATACAGCAAAATATTGTTGGCACTCCGTCGAGGGTTCCAGTTCATCCGATCAACGGAACAGCCTGCTCGTGAAATTAACGTGCAAGTGGCCGAGCACTCCACAGACACGTGTACCCTTAACGTAGTTCTCGGGGATATTCAGCGTGACACAGTGTGACAAGGCTGACCCTTTGAATTACAGGCACAACAGTAACAGGAAGTAAAAGTGAGAGAAAGTTGTGGTAGAAGAGTACAGCAGGGTTCACCACCATCCCCTGCCGAAGCCAAGTGGAGCTTTAGGTGTTTTCGCTCAATAAACACTCACAACGCCTGGTCTGGGAACCGAAACGGCGATCCTATGACCGCGAGTCCGCTGCCCTAACCACTAGGCCATTGCGCCTCCACATGCAAAATATATATACACATATATATATACAAATATACGTGAAAGCGCGTGGTTAGTGGTTAGGTTATTCGGCTCACGATTGTAAGGTCGCAAATTCGATTCCCGGCGGCGTGTTGTGTCTTTAAGCAAGACACTTTATTTCACTCAGCTACCAAAAATGAGTTGTACCTGTATTTCGAAGGGCCAGCTTTGTCACATTGTGTCACACTGAAACTCCCTGTGAACTATGTTAAGGGCACATGTGTTTGTGAAGTGCTCAGCGACTTGCACGTTAATTTTACGTGCAGTCCGTTCCGTCGATCGGATCAATTGGAACACTCATCGCTGTAAGCGACGGAGTACCAGTCATATAAATATACATACATATATGTTTGTGTGTGTATGTGTGTGTGTGTGTGTGTGTTTGTTTGTGTGTGTGTGTGTGTGTGTGTGTGTATGTGTGTGTGTGTGTCGACGTTATTATAATTCGGAAGAACGTGAAATTATTTTTTTCTGTTGTTTGGAATAGTGGATCTCGAAGAACACATAAAGCTATATATAACAGCATGTAAATATTAGATTGAAAAACCATTTTAGGGTAGAGAAAGTCGAAGGATGTGTATGGGATACAAAACCACATCTTCTGACTTTTCCTATCCCCAAATGGTTTTTCAACCCAATATTTGTGCTTCGAGAGCCACTATTCCAAAGACGAATAATAT
>NC_068982.1:97929674-97933308 GCF_001194135.2 Octopus bimaculoides
ATATATATATATATATATATAAAGAGAGAAAGGGATAGATAGATAGATTGATAGATAGATAGATAGATAGATAGATAGATATGTACACAGATACACATATACATATTACATATATATACACACATGCATATATATATATTTATATACATATATACATGTCAAAACGTAAATATATGCATATATGAATGTGCACATGTGTGTGCGCGCGCGCACGTCTTTGTATGAATGTGTGTATATGTGCGAGTATTTTGTGTGTGCATGTGTTTGTGTGTATGTGTAAGAAGGTAGGGTAGGGGAAGAATAAGAAGGAAACGCAGGGAGTTGTAATGAGAAACAAAATGTCATGCTTGAAATCAATACATTAAGTCAGAAGTTAGCAGAAATTATCATTAAAATCCAGCAGAAGACAGAATCACGCTTATTAGTCTTGTTGTTTGCTTGTATAACAGTACAAATATTTGCTTTTTAGTTTATTTTATTACATTTTTTTCTCTTTCGCCTATCTCTTTATGAATATGTTAAGAACAAACAAATTAATTGGATATTGGAAATAATCATTAACAAATTGTTTTTATTTTATCACTGTCTCTAAAGACGAAACATCGACATAGGGGTCTTTTGGGTCAGCGTTTGGTTCCATGAAGTGGGAAAGCATCTGCAGAGTGGTGTTCAAAGGAAAATAAGGGTAAGTTTTAGAATTAGGAAGGGTGACTTATATTACATGTAGAAAGGCCCAGAAAGACTAAAGATAACATTTCTACTATACGCATAAAGCATGAAATTTTGGAGGAAGTGGTTAGGTAGGATTACGAGGCGAGGTGTTCAAAAGTCCCTTGTTTTGGATGAAAGAAAACACATGAGGATCGGTTAATTATGATTTCATTCAACATATTCCCTTCTCGGATTCCATTCTCAGATTCACACATTTATTGCAGCAATCCTTCAGTTTTTTAAATCCTGTAAAAGAAATTAGAAAGTTGGGTCGCAAACCAGGCTTTTCGCGATACCCTTAAAACCTGAATCTTTTCATTTCCCACTCGTACATCGACCGATCATGTATTTTACCAACTTTGACAGACCGGAAGGTAAAGTCGACCTCGGGGAAATTTGAACTCAGAACGTAAAGTTAGAAACTAAGTATTTTGTCCAGCGTGCTAAATAATTCAGCCAGCTCGCCGCTTTCAGAAAGACTACGGTGTATAAAATAACTGGAAGTGAATAATAAAGTCAGTTGTTATTGTTGAAGAAGCAAAGAGACGGTCGTCACGTGGCTTTGAGTACGAAATTACTTATCTGATGATTTTTCTTCATGGACGTGATCTAAGACGACACAGTATTGTACGGGAGAACCGTATTGCATAGCAACGTCATCCTTTGTCTTTATAGAGAGTCGATAATTGTTTATAGATAAAATACTCTTGGCTCTGAAGAGAGAAATGATTATTTCCTGCTTTTGAGTAGTGAAAATTAGACGAAATAGCTGAAAGGAAGAAAACAAATAGTAAAATAATAACAAAACTATTGATATTGGCTTGAGTTATGATCTAAATTCTATATTGTTTGCCTATTTTCCAACTGACTTATTACTTAATAAAATTTGGACATTGTGTCGCCTTTTCAAAATATGTCTAGATTTGCTACATAGGAGACTAAAAGCAGCCACTTTGAACATATCCTTCAGTGAAGATATGACAATTTAGTCTTCTCCAACAATGTTAAGACACAATCCCCATACTTATCAAAGAAAACATATCACGTTACCTTACTTAACAACGCACAACTAATTAACAACACATAGAATTCTAAAACCCATTAGATATGTTCGGTCTCACATTCTCTGATGACTTTTCATGGGCAGCACCTCATCTATAAGAACCTCCCCAAAACAGTGTCTCAAGCACTAGGTTTTCTGTTGAAGCTCCGAAAAATATTTCAGCTCTGATTATTGTGTTGCACAACGATCATATGATCGTGGTTTCCATTCCCGAATTAGCAGTGCACGGTGTTCTTGAGCAAACCCACCCTTTTTTCCCCTGTTTCTCCAGTCAAATAAGCTGTATGTTCCATCAATAGCTAAGAAGTTAACTTGCTTAATAGGGTATGTTGCAATTTCAGTCACTTACATGCCATGAAAACCGGATTAAAATACGATCTTATGGGGCTTAGGGCGTGTGACAAACCTAACTCATTGGTTGCCGACACTTTACAAAGAGCAACTAAGGAGGTACGATGTTAACACCTACCACATAAACTTTACCATTTCGGTAGAACCGCTAAAGGTACAGGGAGCTACTTATTTTCCTGGGAGTAAACAAGTGGAGTAAACAAGTGGTTTGCAACCATGGTCCAAATGGCCCCTGGGGGTCCACATAAGATTTTAAGAGGTCCATGCAAACAAAATAGAAAATTAGGGATTCTCAGTAGTATTCTAAGGGTCCATGAAAAACGTTTACTTTAGATGTATTTATTGCAAATAATGACTCGGTTTCTTTCTCTGAAACTTTACTTAGTCCAATATGTTTCCAGCCACTGAAACATTTTGTCTCAGAGAGCGTTGTTGCCATCCTACACAAGTGGATGAGTGGAAAACAAAATGAGAATTTTGAAAAAAAGTATCTATAAAGCTACTTATTAAACACCAAATGGCTATGGGAAGGGGGTCCACCAGAATAAAACAGCGATCAAAGGGACCCGTAAGTAAAAAAAAAAAAAAACAGCTGAGAACCAATGGCCTAAACAATATAAAACCAATACATACGATTGCAGCGAATGCTTGGCTACTACAGATAAGAACATGTAAGCAAAATGATGCAAATGATTACAAAAAAGAAAAAAAAACTAAATTTATGTGGATTACATATTCAGTAGAGGATTTATATTTTAACACTAGAAAACAATTATACATAACATACGGCTTATCAGTTAATCTCTTGTTAGATCGAAAACGGTATATCTGGAGGACAACTGTCTCCAAACCACATGACATTCTTTACTGGGTCGAGCAAATAATAGACACATAAATACCATTTCCATACTACTACTATCTCTATACCTATTGCCTTTTTTTTTTATCTCGCACTTTCTTTCTTATATTACGCAAATACATACAACACACATACATATATATTTAGAGCGTGTATATATATATATGAACACACACATATTTATACACACATATATATACGTATGTTTTTCATTTATATATTTATATAAATATCAATGAAATTCCAACTTAGTCTGATTTTCACATTTTATCATTTACAATTTTTATGCAATTTTGCTGGCTTCTGGAGCCTACCGGCGAGTATTTTGCGGGAGATTTGGCAGGATGGTCATTCGCCCGCTGACATTCGTTGACGCTGCATCGAAGAAACCAAAGAACAAAAGAAAAAAGGAGAAAGAAGAAATACACTCAACACCAGAGCTGAACACAGCTCCGAAAGTGGGGGGGGGCGCCACGTCGAAAACAGTAGAGAAGTAGGGACCAAAACCAGACGTGGTTCCTCCTGATGATGTCTTTAGTCACTGGATCTTATAAAGGAGTTGCTGAGCTGTTACAGGAGCGTAAGCAAACCGATGCCAATTGTCAAGCTTAGTGGTGGAAGAGGGTGGAGTACAAACACAAAGAATCGCG
>NC_068982.1:97933318-97934442 GCF_001194135.2 Octopus bimaculoides
AAAAAGGAGAAAGAAGAAATACACTCAACACCAGAGCTGAACACAGCTCCGAAAGTGGGGGGGGGCGCCACGTCGAAAACAGTAGAGAAGTAGGGACCAAAACCAGACGTGGTTCCTCCTGATGATGTCTTTAGTCACTGGATCTTATAAAGGAGTTGCTGAGCTGTTACAGGAGCGTAAGCAAACCGATGCCAATTGTCAAGCTTAGTGGTGGAAGAGGGTGGAGTACAAACACAAAGAATCGCGCGCACACACACACACACACACACACACACACACACACACACACACACATTTGACGAGCTTCCGCACAATTTCTGTCTTCTAAATTCACTTTGGTCGGTCCGGAGCTATAGTACAAGACACTTAACCGAAGTGCCGGGCAGTGAAACTGAACTCGAAAAACACATGGTCGCAAAGTGAGCTTTTTAACCACACAGTCATGCCTGCACCAATATATGAATACTTAAACATCCGCTTATAGATTAATATCCATATTTATTACGAAAATTTCTTTTCGCGTATACACGCATATAAATATAGAGAATAAAGACGGTGAAACACAGAAAAAGAAGCGAGTACTAATCAGAGAAAACAGAAACTAAGAGAGAGTACACTGAGTATTAAAGTGAGAGAGAGAAAAGACGAGAAAAGCTTTACAAAATGGAGTTTATCTAATTTTTATATATTTCTAAATAGATGTCGTTAATGCAAACAACAGATCGTTACAAACAATTAATTAATTATTAATATAGACAATAATTAATTAATTAATAACATGATGTCACATTTACAAACACCAGTCTACTTTTTAAAATAGATTATGATAGGTCGAGATACTGTATTTATTGCGAGATACTATATTTATTGATAGAGATACTCTTTTACTCTTTTACTCTTTTACTTGTTTCAGTCATTTGACTGCGACCATGCTGGAGCACCACCTTTAGTCGAGCAAATCGACTCCAGGACTTATTCTTTGGAAGCCTAGTACTTATTCTATCGGTCTCTTTTGCCGAACCGCTAAGTACGGGGACGTAAACACACCAGCATCGGTTGTCAAGCGATGTTGGGGGGACAAACACAGACACACACACACACACACACACACACACACACACACA
>NC_068982.1:97934663-97938704 GCF_001194135.2 Octopus bimaculoides
ATATATATATATATATATATATATATATATACATATATACGACAGGCTTTTTTCAGTTTCCGTCTACCAAATCCACTCACAAGGCTTTGGTCGGCCCGAGGCTATAGTAGAAGACACTTGCTCAAGATGCCACGCAGTGGGAATGAACTCGGAACCATGTGGTTGGTAAGCAAGCTACTTACCACACAGTCACTCCTGATAAAAGTTTGCACACACACACCGACCCGTGAAGATGTATATCTGTGTGCGCGCGCGCGTGTTAAAATATAGTTAGAAGAGTTGTTACAATAGAACAGAGTACAGTGTATCGTAGAAATAAGAGAGCAAGGTGTGCAGATAGTCTCTTACCACTGTTTTCAGAAGAGAGGCACATTAGAGGCATGTGGTGCTTTCTCAGAAGCATTCCATACATTAGCAGACTATGCCATCTTTAGAAAAGGAAGAACTGAGGTACATCCTCAGTAGAGTATTTTAGAAGTTAGCATTTATTGTATATACCGCAACTCTAACACTGTTTTTATATCTTTCTTCATTGGTGGAGGCTCTATGTCTTAGTAGTTCGATCTCTGATTTTAGATGGAATAATGCTAACCTTTCCCTAATAGTCCTCTGTCTATCAGGTTCATTTGGCATTGTTTTGATTTGGAATTTGCGTGGGAGAATGATTGCTGTTGAGTTCATCCATCCCTCGTAGATATCTGCTTTGTTGGAATTTTTTATCATATTCCAGAAAGCGAGTTTTCTATTATGGAGGTTTGTGTTCCAGATGTTCTCTATTTTTCTTTTTGTTAGATTGACTTGTGTAAGTATGACGTCCTGGTGTGTTTCATTTGGTGTGCATTGGTTGTTGTTCGGTTTGCTTGTGAAGACTGACTTTAGTGTCGTGCATAGAGTGTTTAAATCTTTACTAATTTGTTCTTGTTTTAAAATGAATTCGTTGAAAGTGTCGTGGAGAAGAGGTTGTTGTTCATTGTTGGGTTTGTTAATGAACATTGAGCTGAGGGTTGTGCTTAAAAGTTGTACACCATTACTAACCTGATCAGTGTAGTGAGTTGTTTCATCACTGTTTTTCCTCTCCCGGGCGAGTAGATTTGAGTCTTCGATTTTGTTATTTAAGGTAATGAGGTGTGAGTTAATATTTTTGAGTTCTTTAAGTATGTCCTCGTTTGTAATTTTATCTGAAGTATTAGTCTTCTGGAAATAATAAATTAACAGGAATCTTTATCAACCTTTTGAAACCCCCTTTCCCAATACCACAGATTTGCTTGTCAGTTGTTTGACCTTATCCAGTTGAGCATACCCCTTGGTGACTGACGATATGTGCATCTCTGATCATGAGCAGAAGTAGTGGGGGAGCATCATAGCCATGTGTTGAGAGGAATTCCTTGGGGTTTGAACAATTCACCTTTGGAATCATGGGTGTTTTGCTCGACATCCTTAAACAAACCTTATTCAGGGACCTTTTGAGTGGAATGGGCTACTGAACCTGACGAAAATTCTAACTGGGCCCCACCTGCAAGGTCATGCGCTGTTTATCTTGATATGAGATCACCATGTCGCGCACATATGGTTGTGATGCTTGTGCCTTGTGTACCCTTATCAGACGGGTAGTCATGATGGGTATACTGGGCTTCGCATATTTGTACCCCAGTGTCGCTTTGATGGCATGCATTGCTCTCTCACTCAATAATAATAATAATAATAATAATAATAATAATAATAATAATAATAATAATAATAATAATAATAGTACTGTCAGCTATAACGTAAACCCCCAAAATGAGAATAGTAATATTAATGATGATGTGGAAAATAGAAGTGACAGTGGTAGTACTTCTAATATAAAAAATATAGATTGTAGTTCCGGTGCCTATGCGAGCATGGAAATTATTGGTTTGTTTGTTGATGTAGAAGCAGATTTAAATGATACTACGATTGAGTGGGAGGTAGATAATAACAGACGTGAACATAACATACTTGATAATAGAAATATTAATAGTGAAAATAATAATAATAACATGAATTTTAATAATACTAATATTAATAGTAGTATTTCTCCTAGTTGCAATTGTAGAGTTAAATCCCACTGTCCGTTATTAAACCGATGTCTTACCCAGAACGTAATTTATAAATGTACAATAATAACTACAACTAGTAATTTTATATATATTGGTTGTTCCATTAATATGAAAAAAATGTCCTGACAATCACATGTCCTCTTTTAAACTTAAACATAAGGCGAATTGTACGTCATTATCTAGTAAGATTTGGGAACTGAAGGAAAGCAGAATTGGGTTTAGCCTTAAATGGGAAATAATAAGAAAAGTACAGCCTTATAGTAATAGTAGATATGGGTGTGAGTTGTGCTCTATGGAAACATCTGAAATTTTTAAGCATAAAGATAAGTGCAACCTGATTAATAATATATTAGACCTTAGGGTATCATGCGTGCATAGTGTCACCCATACTTTTAAATATTTTCGAAAGTAGCACTTTATAGGTCTTGTGCTTCAACTGATTTGGATGGAAACTTACTTTTAATATTTTTAGTTTGGAAATTAAAGTACATTGCATATATTACAATATAATAAAAGCTATATAATATAGTTAATCAGTGTGCTAAACAGAGTTAGTATACTATCCATATAAATTTTCCTGCGTGGTTGGTCAGATTTCATCATGGTTTTAGTAATTACTCTATTTATCACTTTCCTAAAGTGATAAATAGACCCTCCTGATCTTAGTATTTATAAGGGCCTTTATGTAAGTAGCCCTTCTAATTAAGTACCCTTAAGAAACTATAATATCATGCATGGATTCACACTAAAAACTTTTAAAACCTATATTATACCTATTAGTTTATAATTAATATATAGTTAACGTTCCTATAACATCAATATTCCTTTAGTTAATACCAGGTGTCAGTCTTTATAGATACAAACTAAATAAGTAAATAAACAATTTTTAGTTTAAATACTTGAATTATCATACATTTTCTATAAAATCTTCTCTACTGATGTTAATAAGGTATATATACTTCATCATGGTTTTAGTGATTAAGCTATTTAATTCCTTTTCTATGATGTTCTACCCTTCCAGATAATTTTATTATTTTATAATACCCTTTATGAAATAAACCTAATTTTTGTACCCTAGAAATTCATATTTAGCTTATATATAACAGTACCAGCATCTTCACAACTTACAGTAAACTGCTTAGATTATAATTTAATTAATATAAAGTTAGTATGTTCTTTCGCCTTTATTAAATACCACTATCTAATAAGTTAATATTTATGTATAGCGGTTCGGCAAAAGAGACCGATAGAATAAGTACTAGGTTTCCAAAGAATAAGTCCTGGGGTCGATTTGCTCGACTAAAGGCGGTGCTCCAGCATGGCCACAGTCAAAAGACTGAAACAAGTAAAAGAGTAAAAGAGTAAATATTAAACTATTCCTATGTAATTTCTTTCCTCCTTCTATTGTGGTAAATTTTGGTATATACTCAAAAGTATTCAAAACTTTTATCTTTTTGGTTATAATATTCTTCTTAATAATCTTTTTGATAACCCTAAAGTTTAACTTTATATAATATAGCAATATTGTTTAAAGTATTCAACTATAGTATCCCATGATAAAATTTCCCCTGTATTATCATCATTGGTTTTACTAGAGTCTTGCCCCTTTATTTGACAGCTGACATCTTGATTTAAGATTTCCTTTACCAAATCTCATTATATTGCTTCAAATTAATCTTGATAGTTTTATGACTATACCCACTATGATTTCTGTCGACTCCCTCAGCCCTTTTCCTAACAGACACTGCTCCTTGTTCCTTGGCCTTAGATTTTGATATACAAAGATTTGATAAACAAGACTATAAATTAAAACTGATCCCAAGAAACAGTGACAAGCTAGATCTCTAACAAGTCCTTTTTCCTCGTACCTTAGTAGCTTCTAAGCTGAAGTGGAAACAGCATGTTCTTTGTCTATCTCCTTACCTTCTTGGTGGTTTTAGGTAGAATTATACTAATGTGTCTA
>NC_068982.1:97939181-97945290 GCF_001194135.2 Octopus bimaculoides
TGTGTGTGTGTGTGTGTGTGTGTGTGTGTGTGTGTGTGTGTGTGTGTGTGTGTGTGTGTGTGTGTGTGTGTGTGTACACGCAGAAATTGAACATCATGAAATCTAGTCCAACAGACGTTAGCAACTGTTCTTCATTGACATAATTACATTCAGTTGAATAGAATTGAAATTGATGGAGAGACATCTTTTTTTCTTTGTTTCATATTTAAATTGTTCTGGTGAACAACTGCCACTCCCTCAGTAATTTTAATTCAAAACTGATGTAGATTTTCGTCATTGTTTCCAATGAAATGGAAGAGTAATCATTAATTTGGACATTAATCTGTAAGTGTTCCATTGATCTGATTGAAGTCTGCTGTATTTCCTTACAAAAAACAACTTATAAGATTTGCTGATGGAGAAGAAAATAAAGCGCGTGTGTATTTTATTATAAATTATAATTAAAAAAAGAAAGAAGGAAAACTACGTTAATTTACAAAGTGCTGAGGAACGAATCTCCAACTTTAAAAGTTGGTGTGTAAACTTTATCAAAAGTGTAAAGTTTCAGAATATCTATGTCTGTAGGAAGCTGGAAAGACAAGGTAACAGACACTGGAAGTTCAAAGACACCTACTGTAGGGAATCAAGTTCATAAAGCTATTATATTTTGAACTTATGATGCACCACGAATCCTTGCTTAAGACCACCCTGACAGGAAATATGGAAGAGAAAAAAGCAAGACGCCGTCCATCAAAGACTTTTGTGGACTGACGATATCAAAGAAAGGACTTAGAAACAAGAGTCCAGCTGAATGTTTGAATGCAGCATAATACAGAGGAAACTGGAGAGTCTTCGTTAGCCGATTCTTGGTCACAAACAGAACATCGGGCTGATGGCTGACGAGGTCCTTAAGTAAATTCCAGACGAATGAATACTGGATATTTCTATTGAGATGGCAGCCTAGCTGTTTGGAAGCTTTACGTTTACAATTTTGTGACAAATCTCTCCAAGATCAAAGCAATCCCATCTTCTTCCGGAGTCGATATATGATGTCGTAGGACAATCAGATGAATGTCCGTCGAAGTTTGTTCCTAGCCAAAAGAAATCATTAGTAACAAGTGGTGGGATGGCGAAGTGGCAAGCCTTTAAAGCGCTGAACAAAACTGCGTGTGCTATTTTGTTACATTTATGCAATTTTGAGTTGAAATCCAGCTGAGATCGACATTCCCTTTCGCCTCTTGGGTCTATTAAAAAGAGTACCAGTCAAAATACTGGGATCGACTTAGGGGAACCTTTACCCTAAATTTTGCCTCCTTTCTATTTTTGTACCTATTATTGTCTGTATATTTCTGATTGTAGATTGACAGAATCATTAGAGCGTCGACCAAAATGCCATTCGGTATTTTTCCTGGTTCTTCACAGTCTCGGTTCAAATGCCGTCAAGATCCAGGGCCTTTATTTAAAGTGCCAGTTAAGGGCTGGAGCCGATGAAAACAATTAACCTGTCCTTCAAAATGCTGTTCCTTGCATCTTAGCTAGAAAGTATTAGTTTTCTATATTTTTGGCGAATGTCGCAAACTAGAAATATATGTCAAGCATGTCTGTTAGTCCATGAGTTGGTTTCGATTTTCTATGGAAAAGACTTCACTCTTTCTTGTCATCAACGGCAACTTAAAGAAGAAAACTTCGACCTCTCATATTCCAATTTGTTTTCTTCTTATTGCTCAAATATCTTTCAGTTTCTTTGTAAGTACCAATCATAATTGATTTTTGTCATAATTATTAGTTGTCTTCAAGCTGACGAAAATGACGAAAGCAAGTAGTAACTTTTACGATATCTACCTCAAATATCTTACTCTTTTAAAAGTTCGAAACTGTCTATGGTCAATGAAACATGTATCTGTAACAAATTAAAGTCGTACGTTGTGTTATAGTATATAATTTCTTCCCTTACAAATACTGAATTCAGAACTAGTTTCCTTGCTCTAAGATAATAATGTAGATAAGTGAGTATTTGCTCCGATATTAGAGCTGAGTCGCCAGAAAAATCAATATGTTGGAGTCGAGTCAATCAAGTGAGATGACATTCAGGCTAAGAGAAGGAAATTGTTACTAAGTCTGTGTCGGATGAGTTCACCAACAGTTCAGCAACAGTTCACCAACAGTTCACGAATGCTGCAACTCGCCTCCTCCCCACCTTTTTAAACCTAAGGCTTAAATGCTGATGAAATGATAAAAGAAATGATAAATGTCTTCTCTAGCAACATGGATTCATAAAGATTGATACTTAACTGTAGATTGAATAAAGTTAAGCGGATGAGAAATGATCAGATAAATGAACTGAGGCGAGCAGAATTATACTTTCTTCGTGGAGACAGTCAAACACCTGCAACAGGTATGAACTGAAAACTGACGAAGGTGTTAATTCAATATATCTTGCAGATAGATATTTTCTCCGGAGTGGGGCAGGGAGGTGGATTGGCAAAATCGTTAGAGTGACCGACAAAATGCCTTGATCTATTCATTTCAGACTTTATGTTCCAAATTCTTACCTGTAAATAGTGAATATAGAAATCGTTTCTTCAATCTAGGATAGATAACGTAAGCAGTATCATCCTGACGTAGATAAAAAATAAAGTACTAGTCTCTGTAAAGAACCGTGGCTTAGTGTTTAGAGTGCTCGGCTCGTGCTCGTGGGTTCAGTTCCAGAGTTTGACACACGTTGTGCTCTTGAACAAGACACATCATTTCACGTTCCTCCAAACTATTCAGCTGTACATAAGCACCATCTGGGTAGGGGTATAGCTCTCTCTCTCGCTCACTTCGCTGGTTCAAGAGTCTGAGGGCTGAATAGATACCTAAAACAATTATCGAAAGCATGGTATAAGTTACCAGGGTGTAGTAGCTCATGCAGTGGGTTAACAGGGTACAGTACAACTCAAACTCCCCACACAACTGTGGGGCAACATCAACAGATTTCCTACGAGCACCTGTTGAGAGGGGATTGGTGTACACTGTCATCACACCAATATCATCTATCTGTATTACTTTATATTACTGTCAATACAATACATTCAGATACACAATCATTCATTTATATATATATACTCCTCCCTCTATCTCTCCCTTCCTCCTCCTCTCTCTCTCTCTCTCTAGCTCTTGCTTCCTGATGTTGGGCGTCATTAAAAAGACAACGTATCTTAAGAAATCATTGTTAAACAACTATTTATCTCCCTTTCTATCTTAAAACATTTCTACAAATGGAAACCAGATCGGAAGCTACTACTAACCGAATGAAACTCTTTTGTCTTGAAAGCAGAGAGACTCAGTGGATAAATGTAGTTCTAGACACACATTGACCGAGTGAAAGAGAGATAGTGACGGCCATACATCTTTTTTGTCACTGCTGACCAAGGTATAAAAAACAATAAATACAAGTCTTGATTTTTTTGTTGTTTCTTTCTTGTCAGACAGTGGAAATAATGCGTTCAGTATTATCCAAAAGTAGGTCGCAGGTGAGTAGCAATGGACTGGCCAAAGGTTCCAATCTTTAGTTAAAGGAAAATTTTGGGTTTCGATCTTTACAAGTACATAAAAGTGTATTTGTATTCTTTTCGTGTGTATTTAAATACACACGAATTTACAAAATGCAAGCATACTTGTGTAAGACGAGGTGGTATCAAAAGGTTCCTGGACTAGTTATGTTTAATAAAAAATACTTTATTTACCCAAGTGTTAACATCATCGCTTTCGAAATAGTCACCTTGCGCAGCGATACACCGGTTCCAGTGTTCCTGCCACTTTTGCAATCCGGCCTGGAAGTCGTTTTTCGAAAGCGAATCGAGGACCTTCTACGATTCGTTCTTCGTTTCAACAACGCTGTTCAAACGGTGACCTTTGAGCTGCATTTTCATCTTGGGGAAGAGATGGAAGTCTGCAAGCGCTAAATCTGGCGAATAGGGCAGGTGCAGAAGCGATACCATATTTAATTTTGTCGAGAAGTTCACGAGTGAAGAGAGCTCGGTGATAGGGTGCATTGTCGTAGCGAAGCATCCAATTCTACGCGCTCCACTCATCTGGTCGCTTTCGCCGAATGTCCTCCCTCAAACGCTTCAAAACATAGTTGATTGTTCTCAGACGATCCTCACATATAACTGTGCATATGTTTGTGCGCGCACGCGCGTGTGTGGCGGGGTTGCACACACACACACACGTGTGTGTATGCATATGATAACGGCTATTAATTTAGAAACATACCCATTGCTGTCCTGTTGTTTCCAGAGAATCAAACTGCCCCCCCCCCACCAATAATGACAATTTCGGAGAATTTTCTACTTGCACGAGATTATTTCCCCTTTTTATTTGCAATTTGTCGCATGAGGTATCTTTGTTTACTCTTCTCACAAACAGAAAATATCTTTCATGAAAAATAGAAAAAGCCATCGGAGAGGCAAAAAATTGGCATTCAGGTTGGATTTCAACCCTTGACTTTCATTTCTCTGTGTAGAATGTCATCCAGCTCCAAAATTCCTAAATATCTATATCTACTACCGTCTGGTTCACCCATGGTCTCTCCTGATGGTAACTACTATCCTCTGCAGGCTGCTTTCTTCCCTCTTTTTATATTAAGTACTGAGCATTTGGTAATCCTAAATTCCGTACCGATGTCCCTACTACACTTCTGGACTGTTTTGGTTATGGTATCTTTTTTTTTTTTTTCAGATTTCCCAAATAATTTCAGGTCATCCATAAATAGAAGATGGCTCAATGATGGGCCTTTCTTCCCACATCGGTAACCCATCTTAACTTTCCTAAGTGTCGTTGTTATGGGTATTAGTGCAATTACAAAAAGTAACGGAGAAAACGTGTCACCTTGGAAGATTCCCCTTTTAATATCAACTTTTCCAAAGAATAAATTACTTGCATACTATTTGGTTTTCCACACTTTCATGCTATGCATTAGAAAATCTGTGATGTTGTCAGCAACACCAAACATGTGCAGGCATTCAACGATCCAAGAATGAGGCATCATATCTTATGACTTCTTAAAGTCAATCTGAGCCATAGACATGTTTGTATGATGTTTTTTACAATGCCTCAAAATTGTTTTATCGATGATCCTTGGTACCCTGAGAACTCTTCCTACATCCTTTTTGTTTCCTTGGTAGTATTTCTTCCTGTGCCAGGAAAGTGTGTCTTTGCCGCATATATTCCAGTGAATATCTTCCAGATTATGTTTAGGCATGCTTTGGGACAGTAGTTTCCCACAATATTCCCCTTTCTTCTATCTTTCATTACAAGTGTTGTCCTACCAGTCACCATCCACGCAGGGACTGTACCTTTCTGGACACACTCATTCAATGGGCTGCTAGTCTTTCGTGGCATCTCTTTAGCCAGAAGTCATGAATCCTATCCGGTTCGGGGGGCTTTCCACTTAGGCACTTTACCTATTCGTTCTTTCGCATCACCCGTGTTTATGACAATATTCCTTTGTTTCTTTCCTCCTTGTAATTCTGTCTTGATAGTTCCTATCCATATTGCACCTCTTATATAGCACCACATTGTTTCCCCATAATCCGATCCAGAACTCCTTGGCTTGATTTGCATCAGGAGTAACATTTTTCCCATTGTCTCCTTGTAACTTTCGGAAGAATTGATTCGGGTCATTTTTGAACAATCTGTTCTCCTCGAACTGCTTATTTCTGTTCACAGATTTTCTGCCATGATCCTCTGTTTTAACTGCATCTATTACTGCATCAAACCCGTTCTTTCGTATTTTATATTTCTTCTCTAATTTTTCTCAGTCGGTATTATTATTATTATTATTATTATTATTATTATTATTGTTGTTATTATACATTTAGTCTCAGCATCCAATTTAAATTCGCTGTTACGAAACTAAATTTATAATATTGTATAAATAATATACCCACAGTATTACCTAATATACTTGTGCATATAATTCTTTTCTTATAAAAGCTTATTGGACAATTGTGCGTACGTGAGTGTGTGTGTGTATGTGTGTACGTACGTGTGTGTGTTTGTATGTGTATGTACGTGCGTGTGTTTGTATATATAATATATATATGATATATATATATATGCATATATATATATATATATATATATA
>NC_068982.1:97946075-97951008 GCF_001194135.2 Octopus bimaculoides
GCACTTTGCTCTCATGTATCTATTCCCTGCTGAGGTTACCGTGATCTTTTCCGTAGGCTTTTCTCTCCATGGATAAACCTAATGTTACCCCATTTTACACTATTGACATTTTCTGTGATATACGATACCTTCTTTTTTTCTTTTTTCTTTTGCCCCTACCGATCCCTTTTGATCGGATTTTTAAATTTTTATTTTATCTTTTTTTATTTTTAAAGAAAAGCTCTACAGTTGTATTTGTCCTCTCTGTGTGCAGCCCTGTGTGGCTAATAAAAGAAAAATATCTTACTATAATGGGCGTTATGTCCGTCTGTTGGTCTTTGTCTGTCCCCTCTTCACGGCCAGACAGCTGGACTAATGGTTACGATATTTTTCGGGATTACAAAGACGGTCGCCAGGAAAGGTTTTAGCATTAAAAAATCAGACAGTATGATTAGTTCGTGGATATCGATTTTCGAATTGATAAACCACCTTCGTATATTTATTAAAAATTCACCGACCACGAGTAACTCTGGATTTTCATCGTATAGTTCGTGGCCCCATCGTAGACGCGATGAACGGAAAGAATAAGTGGAGGGAATTTGATTCGACCAATAGAAGAGCAAGACAAAGGTGCAATAATTTAAGTAGAAAGCGAAAGGGTTGAAAGAGAGAGAAAAGTGAAAGAGAGGGGTAGAATGTAAGCAAGAGAGAAAAGTGTGTGTATGTGTGTGAAAGAGAGAGAGAGAGAGAGAGAGAGAGAGAGAGTATGTGTGTGTGTGTAAATGAGAGAGTGAGAGAGAAAGAGAGATAGAAGTAAAGAAAGAAAGAGAGTGGGAGAAAGGGACAGAAGGAGAGAGAGAGAAAAGACAGAGAGCAGAAAGCCTGGAGAGGAAATGAAAAAGGTCGAAAAAAATTTTCTGATTGGTGGAAATCTGCATAAAACGATACGAAAATTATAATAGATCATACGATCCCTAATGAGTACTAAAGGGGGAAATTAAGGTTTTGGGGTCATTAAATATCCAATAACTACAGCATGTCAGGAAAGGATATCATTTATTTATTCTATTCATAATCAAAACCATATTTGCGTATTTTGTCCTGCTATTTTGTAGATTAGTCTACGATAGAGAATTCGCCTTTGTGAGTTCACCTCGTTCTTCTTAATGAGTAGAGAAGGATAAGAGGAGATTAGTTTGAGGTGATTTCCACTAACATAACATCACATCATCATTTGTGATTAGTACAAGGGCTGAATAATAATAAAAAAAAAAGTGGGGTTAAAGATATTAATCCTGTAGGAACTAAGCTATACTTAGCTATTTAAAAGTCAACGACACTGCCTGCGGATAAAAAGGCTGAATTATTTATTAAGTTCAGAAAAGAAAATGGCAGTAATTTCTCCAAATGTGATTCTAATATCAGAAATATGGAGAAGGATTGCTTTTATATGAAAAATCAATGAAGTGATTTTGAAAATGATTGGATGATATATATTGGTGTACATTGAGACTGCAATTTTCTCGGGTTGGTTGTGCGTTGTTCCAAATGCAGAAATCGGGAATATTTGAAAATGCAATATTCTGACTCAGCTTCTTGCTTCCACGCACTCGCACATACACAACACAACACAATACAACACACACACACACACACACACACATATTCATGCACATATATACCCACACATATATGCATACTGACAAGAATGAATATATGCATGAATATATGTATGTGCGTATCTCTCCACATGTGTATTTACGCACACACACACATGCATGCATAAATAAATACATAGATACATATCTGATGCTTGTATGATTGTATATAGCTCTCTCTCTCTCTCTCTCTCACTCTACCTCCGCACACGCGCTCACACAGATAAGTACAACCATCCACATTTAAGGTGAGGTAACCATGTATCTCCTCTGCAGCAACAATCCCATACATGTTCCTCTTCAATACCTCAACCTCTAAATATCTCGCACAAAGCCACATCCCTCTATATTATACTCCCACTCAGTCGAGAAAGTTTTATATCTTGCGAGTTATATGATGACCCTACTAATTCTCGTCTCTGGAAGAAATAACCAATATCCTCTGTAAAGTGGCTGGCGTTAAGAAGGGCGTCCGGTCGTAGAAATCATTTTAAAGCAGACATTGGAATACGATGTTGTCCACCGATACGTTAGTTCCTATCACACCGTCCTATCAATACCAGCATGGAAAATGGACGTCAAATGAATTTTGATACTTCGAGATATACATATATTATATCATATTATACACAATAATGCGGCCAGGTTACGTCTCTTAATATTTAGGTTTAAACTAGGTTGCGAGCAGGCAGAATTGTTAGCATGCCAGGCAAAATGCTTAGCGGCATTTCATCTGTCTACACGTTCTGGGTTCAAATTCCGCCGAGGTTGACTTTGCCTTTCATCATTTCGAGGGTCGATAAATTAAGTATCAGTTGAACTCTGGGGTCAATGTAAAAAAAAAAATCTGGCTTTGTGCCAAAATTTGAAACCAACATCTAGATTTAAACTTCTCATTTCATGGTGGTCGATGAAATTTGCAGCTAATAAAGTACTGAGGTTATGTTTTTGGCAAAGCTCGAGTTAAATATAGAATATGGCAGAAGATACTTACCCTAAAGTGCTACACAGTCAGATCGAACGCAAGACCAAGTAATTAAGAAGGAAGGTTCTAAACAACAGTCATGCTTACAATTTTGTCTTGTGCATCTTTTTTTAACTTTGCCTTTGTTGTGTTTTTGTTTCTCGCTCACTTTCTATGTCTCCATTTCTCTCTCTCTCTCTTTCTCTCTCTCTCTCTCTCTCACACACACACACACACACACACACACAAATACGTGGTATGTGTGTGTCTGTCGCTTGAACCTTATTGATTTGAAATTTTGGCACAAGGCCAATAATTTAGAGGGAAGGGCTTAGTCGCTTACATTGACCCCCACTAGTGATCAACTGGTACTTATTTTATCGACTCTTAATGGCAAAGTCGATCTCGGCGGAATTTGAACTCAGAACGTAAGAACGGACGAAATGCCCCTAAGCAGTTAACCCAGCGTGCCAACGATTCTACCAGTTTGCCACCTTAGAAATTTGTAATATTATATTTGATTAAGGCGGCGAGCTGGCAGAAACGTTAGCACGCCGAGCAAATGCTTAGCGGTATACCGTCTCTGTGAGTTTTGTTTATTACGCGTTGCACATGTGTTCGTGGTGAAAATTGCTGTTTCTTAGTGTTATTATTTATAATAACTGCTGTTTTGTTAAATTGTTGAATTTCGTAGCTGTTGGAGTTTTCATTTGAAAACACTAAGTACTTGTAAAAAACACGCGTTGTTCATTACCCGTTGGGAGGAGGGGAGAATGTCGTCTAGCGAGAGGCCTACCGTTGGAACAGAAATGTCTGTTTTTCCTGTTGACGCGTAGAATTGCATGTTGTCTGGTGAGGAGCCAACTACGAGCAAAGAAATAATGCATTCCGCCGTTGCAAAAAAGAATAACAAAATGTATGAGTTATTTGGAGATGTGTCTGAAAGCTCTTCAGAACTTTCACTAGAAGAATACCCGAGTTTGCCAAAAAAACAAAAGTATTGTGTCCAAAAGAATAATTGATGCACCTAGCATTCAAACTGAACAACCTAAAAAAAGGAAAAATAGTTTTGCGTTGGCAGCTGGGGTGGAAACCGGCTGCATTTGACGAATAAGTGTGATTTTATGAAATATAGTGAAATGATGCAAATAAAGGATAACATGGTTAAAATACAACCACCGGGGCAATTACTACTAGAAGAAAAGCAGAAAACAATAATATTTAAAACTTACTGTTTGCAAAAAAGAAAAAATTGAGAGAATTACAGAAGAGAAGACAGAGAAGTGCCTGAAGCCAATCTGGAGCGACGTAGTTTATCTGACAAGAAGCAGGAAGTTTGGTATGGTGGAAGTAAGGTTTACCAACAAAGAAATTGCACAAAGACATTCAGCAGAAACGCTGAAAATGGACGACGTGGCGCTCATCCCCACCTATATGGGGATGAGAACGTCCAGAATTAAAATCACAAGGGTCCCACCGGAAGTAGATCCTATGTGGTTGGTGGCAGCAGTCCTAATCAAACAGGAAGAGAAAATTACCCTCCTCCAGGTTGCCGCTACCGAAAACGCTAACTGGACTGGTCAAACAGTTAGTCTCCTCATCCAGGCTGACCCTAAAATAATTGAAGCAATTCCCAAGACAATTGAGATAGGGGAGGAGACCCTCGTGGTGTTTGTTGAGGGCCGAAAACCCCGATGTTTTTGTGCGGCCAATTAGGCCACATTCGAAGGAACTGCAAGGAAAATGAGGAAGAGAAGAAAACAACAAACAAAAGAAAAATACAATCAGTAACTCAACCGAGAGCGGCCACTACTACAGAACAACGACCAAAAAAGACTGCCAGAAGAGAAAAAGAGGAAAAAGGCATAATAGCCGTATACACTAAAGATACTGAGCTAATAAGAGACATTCAATTAATTAAGACTGCAGAAAAAAAAATAGATAACCTTTCGGAGAAATATAACATTTATGACGTGTATGAAGTCTCAAATAAAACTCATAGAATTTTACAAAACAAATACCGCAAGACAGTATCATCAATGAGATTGGACTTTAATAAGTCTATATTTCATGGATTACCAGCCCCGATCCCGCGAGAAAAGGAAAAGACGGAGACCCCACCTCCACCTGATAATTCTGTGTCGGTAATGAGACGGGATTTTAACAAATCTATTTCCCAAGACCTGCCACCTCCGACCCTGTATCAAGAAAAGGTCGGAGCGTGGCCTGATCATCGCTTCATTTGTATTGTCCCTGTATTGTTAATTTCATTCGATTTTTTATATATTTCATTTAATTTTTAAAAGTCATATTTTATGTAAAATCATATCGA
>NC_068982.1:97956435-97961279 GCF_001194135.2 Octopus bimaculoides
ATATTTTATAAAATGTTTAAAGTCATATTTATGTAAACCATTCGCATTACTGATCCCAATCAGTTGTTTTGTACCATTCTATGTTTGGCCCCCTGTGGGCAATAAAGAAATTGGTATTTCATGTCTTTACGTTCTGAGTTCAAATTCCGCCGAGGCCGACTTTGCCTTTCATCCTTTCGGGGTTGATAAATTAAGTACCAGTTGGGTACTGGGGTCGATCTAATCGACTGGCCCCTCACAAAAAATTTCGGGCCTTGTGCCTAAAGTAAAAAAGAATATTATATTTGATTAACAAGAAGAAATAGCTGTCACTGTAGTCGTTGATACAACTGATGTTCTAACAAAGCTATGTTCAAATAACTGTGATCGTCCTTCCGTTTCCATTCTAAAGACAATTATCCAAGATATCCGTTCATTTTTCAGACGGCGGTAGGATGCTGTGGTGTATCAAGCGTGTATGCCATTCAGAGTAGCCCTTGAATTTGCCAGGGTAGTGCCCCTAAGCCTATACAGCAGACCCAACAATACCTTCCACCACCATGATAGCACCGCCCAGAGTAGACTCTACTCCACTGTTACGCTACTGATTGGGCGTCATGTGAAGGGATTTGGCTGCCATTTCTAGTAGGTCCAGTGGCCATATAGAAGCAATGACGTTCGATTGCACTTATTCATTGCAGAAGAACCAGAGCTAAATTTTCGCGCTGTAAACGACCAATTGTGTTTTGGTTTATTCTTCATATTTATTCATATTTTCCTTTCGTTTTTGTTTTCACTTTGTATTATTGTTTCGTTCTTCTCATAGACGAACAATAGCTTCATCAGTCTTTTAGAGATTAAAGAGAAGTTCGGTAAATCCAACAATTGTTCGCTGCATTTCAGAGGTAACAAATGTTAGAGATGTTTACGCACAAGATTCTTAGTCGTTTCTTATTTCATTGTCCGATGTTTATGTAGCAACTGTAACTTTCGGAAGTTTGTTGCTCATTCTTACGACTGAGTAGTAAAAGGTTCTGTAGAAAGCTTTGATCTTAGCATGCGATATTGAATAGTAATCGTTCTAGTTTGGTTCTTGTGGTTTGGTTCTCCTACATACTCGAGGAACAAGGGTAATTCAGGGATCCAGTAGATTTGTGTCTATTTTTTGAGAGCATTGTTATTTGAACAATCTGTCAACAGAGACTGTTCTGCCTGCCTCACTGCCTGCATATCTATCTATCTGTCTGTCTGTCTGTCTGTGTATCTATCTATTTATCCATTTATCTGTGTCTGTCTGTCTGTCTATCAACGTATCTATCTATATTCCTTTCTATTTATCTAGTGACATAATCAGAGGAGGAGTGGTAACGTCCATGACTATCTTTCATGATCTCCGAGATGAGACTGAGAGCGAGAAAGAAAGAAATCACGGCTTACACACGTGGTAGCACATTAACATATCCAATTATCTTGACATTGGAGATTTGGTCAAATGCTTACAACACAGTGGAAACTGCTAAATGCACCCAAGGGTCAGGTAATGGTAACAGACGAAAACAAGTTATGTCTATCACCATCAGGTAGCCTTCCATACGATTTCTATCAACCCAATTCCTTCGATAAGGCATAAAATATGGTTGGAGACATCTGCCTAAAACGCTGTGCGATGGGATCGAACCCGAAGCCAAGTATTCATGAAGAAAACTTCTTAACAACAGTCATTCTTGTGTCTATAGACTTTATTATTTGTTGTTTGCTTTAATGTTGTTCATCATCCTCCGTGTCTCTGTCTAACTTACTCAGTTTCTGTCCATCTTTCTCTCCCTCTCTCTTCTCCCACTCGCTCTACATCTCACATGTCATATTTGACTCTTGATGTGTGTGTGTGTGTGTGTGTGTGTGTTGTGGTGTGTAAAAAGACATATAAACACAAGTAGACTTAATGATCATATTTAAATGTAATTCAAATAAACAGAAGGAATGATTTAATAGTCTCGTCTTAACAGCTATTTCGGTTGAAACATGACTTATGTCATGACCACATCTATTGGAATAATACACTTTTTGATAGATCCGTGACGTAAAATCATGTTATCCTCATCAGATTAGCCAGAAACTGGTATTATTTTATTGCTACTAGAGTTGCGTTTACCCATTGGACCTGGCTGGTCTCGGGCTATAGTCACTATACGCACTTGTCTCTCTTCTCAATTATCATAGTGGGGGGGGAGGGAGATTCAGGGCGATAAGAGGTCACTTGGGTAAGAATTGACCATGCTTCTTTTCTCATTTAATAATGCTTCTTGATCTTGTTCTTGTTTCAACCATGGCTGCCTCTGCGTAGTTATTTGTGTTGTTGTTTACTTTCTAAATCAGTATGAGGAGAGGATTGCTAGCACATCACTCTCTACCCACATTTTTCTCATCAACATATTTACCATATGGGGCCCTAACAAAATCCGATAATACATGCAAACCTATCTAATTACTTGTCCCTTCTAAAATCAGGCATAACTTGGCGATCGGTCGACTAACAACACCTTTCTTCGTCTTGAATTTACTTGGTAAATTGTTTGTTAACTTGACAACAAGGTCAAGGTGAGCTCTAAATAGCTGTATGCAAATGGGTTCATTACTGGGGTCCGGAACTCTCGGGGGAAAAAAATTTCGTGGCTAGGCCTAGAGTTGATATGCGTATGTATGTATGTATGCCAAAGGGCAGAAGAGCTCATGAGCAGTCAACGGCCATCCGACAATGTGTGTACATGTGTATGTATGCCTCATGTATGTATGTATGTATGCACGGGGACGTGGAAATGCCTGGATTTGTGTCCAGGCGCGTGGTTGACCCACCGAGAGTATTGCGATGGCAATACTCGAACACGAGTTTGCATGCATCTATTTGTCTATCAAGCTATCTCTCATTCAAAAAATGGCTTTCTTTTTCAGGATCAGATAATGCTTCACATGCACAAAACATTTAAAATTCTAGTGGGACGTCGAATGGAATAATGTATCCACGTTTGTGGAATATTGCGAATGTAATATAGCAGAAGAAATCCTCAGTGATTATTGGCTGCAGCATTTGTTGTGACATTGAAGATTTTATTGCACTTTGACCATCACTGGGGAGTACAATATCGTTTTCATGATGTGTGACTTTTCTATAGTAACTTCCTCAACGGACTAGCGTTAGCAAACTCTTGAGAAATTATCTATTCTAAAATTGATAACTTCATTATTCTATAGGCCGAACTATGTATGCTCTTTTATAGATTTTTTTAATATATATATATATATAATTTTATAGTTTATGTCATACGAATTTAGAAATGCCGAAAGGCATGTAATAATCTTTTCTAACGGTAGAACACGAAGTAAATAAAGCTATAAAGGATATGGTGTAAATGTTGCATTAAGAAACTCTCGAGGGTGGAAAAAAAAAGTTGAAGATACCCGTAGGACTCGAACCTACATTTTCTATAAACATGGCGGAGGTTCTGTTATTGTACCAAAGCAATTCTTCGAAATTTTATATCCAGTTTAGAAGCTTTGTTCTTACCAGTAAGAATAGTATGTTATGTCATTAGAATTTAGTAACTCCCAGACATAAAATAACTCGATTTCAACGGTTGCACTGGATGTAGTTAAAGCTATATATAATAGCTTGTAAATATTAGAGAAATTTGAAGGATTGCTTTGGTATAATAGTAGAAATATTAGGTTCGAAAACCACCCAAGATGGTGTTCTGACCCGTTATTTATTTATAGCTTTATCTACTTTGAGTACTGTCAAAAACGATTTAGATACATTAATAAATTTTAAGAAATAAAAGTACGCTTCTTTGTGTACCAACTGTTATACGTTGATACATATATAAACTCCATCAGTCAAGGCTTACCATGCTTTGCACATGTATGTGTAAGCCTAGGCAAGGTTCTTTTGAGGAAAACACACAACTGTCCATGCATACAAATCTCTCATGTCTATGCCACCAATGTTTATCCAAGTGAAAGGTCACCAACTTGGACCCCGATATACCATAATACTATTTTCTTCGTAGATGTTGCTATCAGAAAACTGGGCTGAAACAAATACAAGCTGTCTTGCCCAACCTTCTAATAGTAACACCAATTCACTGCCCTCGATTTTTTACTGCTTGTTTCACACATTGGACTGCAGCTCCGCTGGGGCACCGTTTTGAAAGTTTTAGTCGAGTGAATCAACATCAGTACCTACTTTTTAATGTCCTGTGCTTATTCAATCGGCTTATATTGCCAAACTGCTAAGTTACGGGGACGTAAACAAACCAACACCGATAGTCAAACAGTGGGGAAAGGTACAAACGCAAACATGCACACAAACAAACCAAACATGGGCAAACTTTTTGAGAAGCCGCATGAAACATTATCACAAGTCGGGTTGCATGATACACGGCTTATCACCAAGCGAACCGCATTTCTGAAAGTAGTGAAGGTCATTTTTCGTTAGGTGTGTCATTCAAAAACTCACGCGGGTTGCAGGTCTGCCCCTATCTGATGTATTCTATGAAAATACAGCAGGACATCTTGCACTCCAACTGTTGTTAGTACTCCGTCGCTTTCGATCAACGGAACAGCCTGCTCGTGAAATTAACATGCAAGTGGCTGAGCACTCCACAGATACGTGTACCCTTAACGTAGTTCTCAGGGATATTCAGCGTAACACAGAGTGTGACGAGGCTGGCCCTTTGAATTACAGGCACAACAGAAACAGGAAGTAAGAATGAGAGAAAGTTGTGGTGAAAGAGTACAACAGGGATCGCCACCATCCCTTGCCGGAGCCTCGTGGAGCTTTAGGTGTTTTCGCTCAATAAACACTCACA
>NC_068982.1:97961509-97968720 GCF_001194135.2 Octopus bimaculoides
ACATGCGTGTTCCACTTTTGTAGAGATTCATTTTAATCGCCTTTGTATTTTTCAAATATAATATATCAACAATAACGTCTTACAGTGGTTACATGATGGAAGATTCAAACTTAAAAAAATGTCAAATATAATATATATGTTTTTAAAAAATTGAAACAATTGCAAAACAAACAACACTCAATATGTATATATTTATCATGGTAAAAAAAATATATTACAAAAAACGCTTTTTTATATAATAAAAAAGAAAGCTACACTGTTGAACTCGCTCTCTTTCAATCAATCATTTGACTTCAATTGCAAATCTTTTAAGTCTAAAGCGTGCAGGTTCTAAATAAAAACACATTTCTAACACGGATAAAAAAAAAAATGGACCAGTACAAAAAAAAAAAACCCAGTAAAAATTAGATAAAATTACAAAATAAAGATTAACAGTAATAAATAAATAATAAAAATTATAGTAGTATATTATAATAATTAAAATTCTTGACATCCTCCTTCGTACAATTTTCGAGGAGTGTGGGGCGATAAAGAAGTGTGGTTGGTTGTACGTTAATGGCTGGGGACAGGAATATCAGAAGACGCTACAAGAACGGCATGAATGTGGAGAAATGTCTAGAAGAGGAATGAACAAGCGACAACATGCGGCAGATAAATTCAGTGGTGGCGTACTTAATAGAGCAGGGTAAGAGAGACAGTGTGTGTTGGTGCAAAAGTCTAATAGCTGTCTGGGTGCTGAGAGACTAGGAGAGATGCCAGTAGATGTAATCTGGCTTATGCATGAAAAAAATCTTACCGGCAAGTTCACGAAAATGGCTAATAGTATACGATATGTACACTTATGAGTTAACATACGCATCGTGTAAACGTGTGTGCGCATGAGTATATGAATAGTTTTCCCAGGCTTTCATACATACATACATACATACACATATATAAACACTCACACATATATATGGATAGTTTTGCTATGTATATGTGTGTTTGTGTGACTATATATATATATATATATATATATATATATATATACACATACATTGACAAGTAGATATACTCACACAGATGCGCACACACATATATACATACACAAATACATATACTCACAGAAACAATATATATATATATACACACACACACACATGTACATAAGTTATATACGTTGATAAAAAGAAAACTAATGACAGCTAAAGAAGCCAAAATGTATTTTACAACACTCAATGATATCACAAACCTTGAACAAAATGACGACTGTCATATTGTTGTATAGCAAGAAACAGAGACGCTTCAAAATACATTGTTGCTTTACAACCCCAGAATCTAGGTGGACTGATTGATATAATAAGGTAGATAGATAATTACGCGTATTGTCATTTACAATGTTTTCTTTACTAAATGCATACATAGGTAACTGGATTACGTACTCGTATTGAAGTATGAAAATAGATAGAAATTTTGAGTCGGTTGGTAATTCGTGGAAAATACAGACAAATGGATTCCTTATTGATAGCTTCTCTCTCTTTTTTTTTAAATATATTTTTGTATCTGGTTCAACAATGGGATTCAAGCTCTGAGAATATCAATCGTAATATACGAAGCTGTAACAAATTTGGAGATCTTCGTCTGAAGACATAAAATGGAAAAAAAAAATTTTAATCAACGAACTAAACAAACATGGACGTTTATTTCTATGGTTGGGGTTTTCTTCTTCCATTTATAAAACCGTAGAAATAAACATACATTTTGGTTTGTTTTGTTTTAGGTAGTTTTTGTTTTTTAGTGAAATTCTAAATTTGGAAAAGGAAAACAAGTGCGAGTATATTGGTTCCTGATAAAATCCCAATTTTATTGGCATCAAAGTTAAATAGGCAGCTTTTCGGTAGCAATAATTTGAGCTAATTGTTAATAGGGTGAACATTTCACGACGAGATATTTAGTTCAAGACCTGAGATCTTTCGAACATATCAAAGCTTCAGAATTTACCCACAAACATAGTTGTTTTAGTACCCAGGTAAAGATACAGAGTGTGTAAAATGTAATGCAAGAACAGTTGCTCCACTTCTAAACCCATTGGCGATCGACGCAAAGTGATATGACAGCAGACAGTCTGGCGGCTCTGAACTATTCAAACATTACAAAAGTTTTTTTTTTTAAATAAGGAACAGGTCGTCACGGCACGGCACTGAAACCCTCATCAAATATTCAAATGCTTCAGTAAAATTCTACAGAACTTAAAGTAAGCAAACAAACCGAGAAGCGTAAGAAAAATAAAAGAATAAAATAAAACTTGGGATAAAAACTTTTGTTTCAATGATTTAGTGGCTCTGTAAATTAAATTCAAAATCTTTGCGATAACGTTCCTACAACACTAATTCTGTATTTGGTATATTTGATTATAACCTCTTGGATTAGGTAATGTAAACGTATTCATAGGCGGACGGGATAAGCAACATAAAGAAAATGATAAAACATTTAGCAAAATCATACATTAAGATCTATCTCAGTACCAATACTTAGTAAGATTCGGCAAGGAACAATTATTATTATTATTATTACTATATTAAACTATACACACCAACACGTGGAATATATACATTTTATCTAACATATACATATTATCTAAATACAAATGACATATAAGATGTGAGATTTTACAAAGCTAATATCATTAAGTAGTAGCTTTTGCTAAGATGGATCTGCGAACCAATTTAATTGTTAAAAAATCTGCTTGCCATTGCCCGCTTCTTTTCCTCTTTTTTTTTTTCTAAACATTTGATCAAAAGCTCATGAAACGTTTGCTTCTGTCTCTTTTATGGTTCATGAAGTTGAAAGTCTCTCGTCTTTTCTATGACAACACAACGATTACATTTTGAGATTTTTAAAAACACAACCTGAAGATTTTATAATAAAAGAAAGACGGAAGCTAGTGTTCACAGCTTTATATAAATGAACTCATAGTTCTAACTGTGAATTGAAACCACTCCTACTTTCTTACTGTTTTGCCTTCATAGGCATAAAAGAAAAGTATTAATAATACAACCTTTTCACACTGAGAAAATGAATATTTAATATTTGATCTGAGTACAGATTTTCTATTTGCAGTGTACAGAGATAAGCTGGGCGATATATATTCCTTCCAATGACATTAACAATGTAAGTGAAATGTAACTTAGAATCGAAACCGGTACAGACATGGCTTACTAAAAATTGCAATACAAATATCAGAAATCTCTGGGAGAAAAACCTACAGTACTTGCTGCATTTGGTTTCATGTCGGCCTTTTAGTGTGGTTGTTTGGTCTCCTCACTGATAATCTCAGTAGGAGAGAAGTGGGCTTCTCTTCAGTTGTTAAAAATAATCTTTCGGGTGATGTTGCGAGAGGGTGGTGCGGCTAGCTGGGACTGCCGGTCAGCTCTCTCTCTCGACTTTCTTACCACTATATGTGTGCGTGTGTGTAGATATGTATGCGTGCATAGGTATGTGTGAGTATAGGTATGTATATATGTATGAACATATATATATATATATATATATATATACATACACACGCCAGCATACATACAACTAGATAAAAGAGCAAATCCATTATTACGACATACCATGTTTTACATTACTTGTGTGGTGAAATCTAGCGGCTCGAATCCGCTTTTATTAAATGTCCGTATTTTATCGACTGCGGATTGTCGGAACGTAAAGTTGGTTGTTGGAATGCAGAACAACGAGGCGCCAAATCATATTTCAAAAATATTTAGTATGATCTACAACTGTTTACATACTACCGCCTGACATATCTATTTAGAAAAACGATGAAAGGTTACACAATGTATTCAATTAATATCAATATAGCTAAGTATTAAAAAAAAATTTGGGAACTGAAGATAATTTCTTCATGTACAAGACACATTTCAAAGAAGTTCAAAATGAAATTAAATGAGTAAAAATGTTTTGGACGTTTAATGAAATAACACTGTCACCGTCCACGAGGAAATTGAGTGCAAATGATTTGAAAAGTAATTAAACAGAGAGCATTTCCGCTTTAATTCATCACGTTATTCCGCGAGAGGGAACACGTCTTACTTTGCTATATAAGCAGCATCATAGTCAGTTAAAGAAAGAAACATAGGTAGGACTTCACATATGTATTTAGAGTAATCCTAGCTCCTCTCCACAAGTACGCATAACAACAATTCATACACAAACGAAGACATACATATAATTATAAACAGAAGTCCACAATTTCTTCATTTGAGTACAAATTAGATATCAAGGAAATGATGCCGACCATTTCGGCAAACACGACAAAGTAACTGCGTTGCTAAACGGTTGAGTCGCTAATATATAATAATATATCAATGGAACCACATAGAACTAAGTCGGCAGATTTACTGGACAAACAATCGAGAGGTTGCTAGTGATGGTTCATATTTGGCGAAGGAAAATCATTGTATTAAATAACCTAGTAACATTGGACAATACTTTAAATAAGCATGAGTAGCACATAAAACCAAACGAGAATTTTTAAGATTCCAGAGCTGCGTTCGCTTTGTCTTGGAATTATTGTATAAATGGCGCTCCGTTCCACTGCGAGCTTCACCTATATACCGATATATTATATCGAGGCAGCGAGGAAAAAGCTAGTCTCCCCTATATACCCACATATATCGTGGCAGGGGGAAAAGGATACCCCGCTTTTATATAGAGGTTTTCTGAAATAATCCTATTTTATTCTTTGTTTTTAATTAAACACACAATACCAGGTTTTATAAAGAGAATAGTATGTATAATCAATTCAATCAACTCGGTAAATATTAGCTCTCGTTTTATCGATCCTATGCTGGACCAATAAAGAACAGTAGGTTAAGATAATTCCTGGTGGGATTTACACAAATGACAAGAAACCGAAACTAGGTCAATGGATCTGTTACCTCCACTACCATTATTTTCAGTAGAAAAAGTCGAAGAGGCGGAATGGGATGAACTTATATATGCGTTTGTGTGCGAGAGAGAGGGTGATTCGACAAGGAGGAAATATAGTTCGCTAGATAAACAGAATGTGGAGGAATGTATTTAAGGGACAATAAATATAATTATAAATTATGCAGATAAAATTAACGTTGTTGAGAAAGGAATGTGATTTGAAACGTAAGTGGAATTTAATGAAACAAAATAGTTACTATAAAAGAAATTCACGGCACTCTCATGAAATAAAAAACTACTTTTTTTTTAAAATAAAAAAAATTAATTGACAATTAAGATTCCAACACGCGAAAGACTGTGCTGTGAGCGACATCTTATTACTATAGAAAAATATGTCAATGTGTTTGTTAGTTGATAAAAAAAAAAAGTCAATGGAATTTCATTTCTACGAAAAAGGTTTGTAAACATCAACATTTCATAAACACCGGATAAATTTTATTGCAGCAATCTCATTATTCGGCACTATTTTCCTTATAATCAATGTCAGCCTGAAAGGTGCTGAGGGGAAGTTTTGTTTGGCATGGTCAACGATGTGGTAAATATTTACTAAATGCGATACGTTGAACACACGTACAAATATTTACTATAATGGTGTTTCAAAGGTTGTGTCATCATTTTTATAAAAGGTGGTGGACGTAAGTAGTGATTTTAAAGTAATTTTTATTGTCGCTAAACGGCACAAAGCATAAAAATACTTTGATAGGCTTTGGTCAGTTTAAAGAATTTACTCTATCTTAGAGCCTCTTATCTGTGGATTAGGTCTTTCCATCTTGATTATCAAATCGATTCAAAATAATATTCTAAACGTTCGTAATCTATGTAAACCAACGCTTCATCAACGAATATATTATTTAGCAATAAACCGACCTCGGTCTTGAGCTGAATTATCCTGAAGCCGTATTTAAAGAACTTATAACAATACTCAGCTGTTTAATAATTACCACACATACACAATGGAACGAGTGGATTTCATTACAGCCAAAAACACGATAGGTTTCGTAAAATTTGAACGAGATGAACTTCAAAGAAAGTTTCTGGATTGTATACTTAATTGTGCAACATTGACTGACTAGCAAGAATCATTAAATTTAATAAGAACACACATTTCATGCAAATTCACAAACTTGAAGTGAGAGACTGTACCATTTGAACTAAAACAAACACAGTTCTTACTTGCAAATATTTTAACATGCTCCAAAGCGAAGAGCAATAAACTCTGTTTCATAAAATACTGACTTTTCTCTTTTGTTTACAAGTGTTAAAAGTGCACTTGTATCGTAGACAAATGAACATTATCAACAGACTTATAGTATCTCTTGAAAACATATGATGCCACAACGCTATGTTTATGCATCACTTACACATCAATGGAGACATAAGGTGTTTATGTGAGATGTGACTGCTTTAGTTTATCTCTCTATCATAACGACTAAAGATTGCTGACCAGATAACCTTTTCAAAGAAATAGCAAAAAAATTTGATTATAAAGTGTAAAGAAGATGACCACGTCAGTTCATTAACATATAATTAAGCGCATTTACTACTAAAAAAAAAAAAACTAAAAGTAGAGTACGGAAAATGTATATATTGATTTACTTGACTGATAATTAAAATAAAATTATGATACCATCAAATAAACTAACAATTACAAAGGCAAGTATAGGAAGGAAATTAGGTGGAAATAACAGTTAATAAATATCTGCATCAGAGAGATCAAAGGATGAGAAGTTGAAGTAGCTTCTAAAAGTGTTTATATCTTGTATTCACTTGTTACTTGGTTTGTAATTTCATTTTCATTTTTCACTCTTTTGCTTATGCACTGCTGAATGGTTCTAAAATGCTGGAATAGTTTATTACGAGCAGCTAGTTCAGGAAAAAAGGGGTGGGAGAAGAGAAGCCATATACATTGAGGTTTTTTGTCACACATTTTAACTTTTCTATTCATAAACTCGTTCTCTTTTTACAAAGCAATACAATGTACTGTTTTAAATATCTCGTAACTATATAAACATATATACACACATATGAATATATATATATTATATACATATTTATATATATTGTATATATATTCATATGTACATTATTATTATTATTATATATATATATATATATATATTATTATGTGTATTTATATTATATATATATATATATACATATACACATATTCTTTTACTCTTTTGTTTCAGTCATTTGACAGCGACCATGCTGAAATTATATATATATATATATATATA